>NW_028283257.1:0-31527 GCF_059441175.1 Urocampus carinirostris
ACTTAAATATAGAAAATTCAGAAGATTTCCAACCCAGGAAAGCAAGAATCATGATTCTAGCATGCATGGTTCAAAAGTTATTGTCATTATTAAATGATTGCTTTTCCGGACGTTTCAGGCGCAGATACGCGTAAAAGAGAGCTTTTGAGCCTGCAAGTCACACTTGTATGAAAACTTGCATAACTCAAAAAGTTGAGCTTTTTTCACCAAATCTGCACTAAATATAGAAAATTCAGAAGATTTCCAACCCAGGAAAGCAAGAATCATGATTCTAGCATGCATGGTTCAAAAGTTATTGTCATTATTAAATCATTGCTTTTTTGGACGTTTCAGGCGCATATACGCGTAAAAGAGAGCTTTTGAGCCTGCAAGTCACACTTGTATGAAAACTTGCATAAGTCAAAAAGTTGAGCTTTTTTCACCAAATCTGCACTAAATATAGAAAATTCAGAAGATTTCCCACCCAGGAAAGCAAGAATCATGATTCTAGCATGCATGGTTCAAAAGTTATTGTCATTATTAAATGATTGCTTTTTCGGACGTTTCAGGCGCAGATACGCGTAAAAGAGAGCTTTTCAGCCTGCAAGTCACACTTATATGAAATCTTGCAAAACTCAAAAAGTTGAGCTTTTTTTCACCAAATTTGCACTAAATATAGAAAATTCCGAAGATTTTCAACCCAGGAAAGCAAGAATCATGATTCTAGCATCTATGGTTCAAAAGTTATTGTCATTATTAAATGATTGCTTTTTCGGACGTTTCAGGCGCAGATAAGCTTAAAAGCGAGCTTTTGAGCCTGCAAGTCACACTTGTATGAAAACTTGCATAACTCAAAAAGTTGAGCTTTTTTCACCAAATCTGCACTAAATATAGAAAATTCAGAAGATTTCCAACCCAGGAAAGCAAGAATCATGATTCTAGCATGCACGATTCAAAAGTAATTGTCATTATAAATGATTGCTTTTTCGGACGTTTCAGGCTCAGAGAAGTGCAAAAATGGGCTTTCCAGCCTGCAAGTCACACTTTTATGAAAACTTGCATAACTCAAAAACTTGAGCTTTTTTCACCAAATCTCCACTAAATATAGAAAATTCAGAAGATTTCCAACCTAGAAAAGCAAGAATTATGATTCTAGCATGCATGGTTCCAAAGTTATTGTCATTATTAAATGATTGCTTTTTCGGACGTTTCAGGCGCAGATAAGCTTAAAAATGGGCTTTCCAGCCTGCAAGTCACACTTTTATGAAAACTTGCATAACTCAAAAAGTTGAGCTTTTTTCACCAAATCTGCACTAAATATAGAAAATTCAGAAGATTTCCAACCCAGAAAAGCAAGAATTATGATTCTAGCATGCATGGTTCAAAAGTTATTGTCATTATTAAATGATTGCTTATTCGGACGTTTCAGGCGCAGATAAGCTTAAAAATGGGCTTTCCAAGCCTGCAAGTCACACTTTTATGAAAACTTGCATAACTCAAAAAGTTGAGCTTTTTTCACCAAATCTGCACTAAATATAGACATTTCAGAAGATTTCCAACCCAGGAAAGCAAGAATTATGATTCTAGCATGCATGGTTCCAAAGTTATTGTCATTATTAAATGATTGCTTTTTTCGGACGTTTCAGGCGCAGATAAGCTTAAAAATGGGCTTTCCAGCCTGCAAGTCACACTTTTATGAAAACTTGCATAACTCAAAAAGTTGAGCTTTTTTCACCAAATCTGCACTAAATATAGAAAATTCAGAAGATTTCCAACCCAGGAAAGCAAGAATTATGATTCTAGCATGCATGGTTCAAAAGTTATTGTCATTATTAAATGATTGCTTTTTCGGACGTTTCAGGCGCAGATAAGCTTAAAAATGTGCTTTCCAGCCTGCAAGTCACACTTTTATGAAAACTTGCATAACTCAAAAAGTTGAGCTTTTTTCACCAAATCTGCACTAAATATAGAAAATTCAGAAGATTTCCAACCCAGGAAAGCAAGATTTATGATTCTAGCATGCATGGTTCAAAAGTTATTGTCATTATTAAATGATTGCTTTTTCGGACGTTTTAGGCTCAGAGAAGTGCAAAAATGGGCTTTCCAGCCTGCAAGTCACACTTTTATGAAAACTTGCATAACTCAAAAACTTGAGCTTTTTTCACCAAATCTCCACTAAATATAGAAAATTCAGAAGATTTCCAACCTAGAAAAGCAAGAATTATGATTCTAGCATGCATGGTTCCAAAGTTATTGTCATTATTAAATGATTGCTTATTCGACGTTTCAGGCGCAGATAAGCTTAAAAATGGGCTTACCAGCCTGCAAGTCACACTTTTATGAAAACTTGCATAACTCAAAAAGTTGAGCTTTTTTCACCAAATCTGCACTAAATATAGACATTTCAGAAGATTTCCAACCCAGGAAAGCAAGAATTATGATTCTAGCATGCATGGTTCAAAAGTTATTGTCATTATTAAATGATTGCTTTTTCGGGACGTTTCAGGCGCAGATAAGCTTAAAAATGGGCTTTCCAGCCTGCAAGTCACACTTTTATGAAAACTTGCATAACTCAAAAAGTTGAGCTTTTTTCACCAAATCTGCACTAAATATAGACATTTCAGAAGATTTCCAACCCAGGAAAGCAAGAATTATGATTCTAGCATGCATGGTTCAAAAGTTATTGTCATTATTAAATGATTGCTTTTTCGGGACGTTTCAGGCGCAGATAAGCTTAAAAATGGGCTTTCCAGCCTGCAAGTCACACTTTTATGAAAACTTGCATAACTCAAAAAGTTGAGCTTTTTTCACCAAATCTGCACTAAATATAGAAAATTCAGATGATTTCCAACCCAGGAAAGCAAGAATTATGATTCTAGCATGCATGGTTCAAAAGTTATTGTCATTATTAAATGATTGCTTTTTCGGACGTTTTAGGCGCAGATAAGCGTAAAAATGGGCTTTCCAGCCTGCAAGTCACACTTTTATGAAAACTTGCATAACTCAAAAAGTTGAGATTTTTTCACCAAATCTGCACTAAATATAGAAAATTCAGAAGATTTCCAACCCAGGAAAGCAAGATTTATGATTCTAGCATGCATGGTTCAAAAGTTATTGTCATTATTAAATGATTGCTTTTTCGGACGTTTTAGGCTCAGAGAAGCGTAAAAATGGGCTTTCCAGCCTGCAAGTCACACTTTTATGAAAACTTGCATAACTCAAAAAGTTGAGCTTTTTTCACCAAATCTGCACTAAATATAGAAAATTCAGAAGATTTCCAACCCAGAAAAGCAAGAATTATGATTCTAGCATGCATGGTTCAAAAGTTATTGTCATTATTAAATGATTGCTTTTTCGGACGTTTCAGGCGCAGATAAGCTTAAAAATGGGCTTTCCAGCCTGCAAGTCACACTTTTATGAAAACTTGCATAACTCAAAAAGTTGAGCCTTTTTCACCAAATCTGCACTAAATATAGAAAATTCAGAAGATTTCCAACCCAGGAAAGCAAGATTTATGATTCTAGCATGCATGGTTCAAAATATATTGTCATTATTAAATGATTGCTTTTTCGGACGTTTCAGGCGCAGATAAGCTTAAAAATGGGCTTTCCAGCCTGCAAGTCACACTTTTATGAAAACTTGCATAACTCAAAAAGTTGAGCCTTTTTCACCAAATCTGCACTAAATATAGAAAATTCAGAAGATTTCCAACCCAGGAAAGCAAGAATTATGATTCTAGCATGCATGGTTTAAAAGTTATTGTCATTATTAAATGATTGCTTTTTCGGACGTTTCAGGCGCAGATAAGCTTAAAAATGGGCTTTCCAGCCTGCAAGTCACACTTTTATGAAAACTTGCATAACTCAAAAAGTTGAGCTTTTTTCACCAAATCTGCACTAAATATAGAAAATTCAGAAGATTTCCAACCCAGGAAAGCAAGAATTATGATTCTAGCATGCATGGTTCAAAAGTTATTGTCATTATTAAATGATTGCTTTTTCGGACGTTTCAGGCGCAGATAAGCTTAAAAATGGGCTTTCCAGCCTGCAAGTCACACTTTTATGAAAACTTGCATAACTCAAAAAGTTGAGCCTTTTTCACCAAATCTGCACTAAATATAGAAAATTCAGAAGATTTCCAACCCAGGAAAGCAAGATTTATGATTCTAGCATGCATGGTTCAAAATATATTGTCATTATTAAATGATTGCTTTTTCGGACGTTTCAGGCGCAGATAAGCTTAAAAATGGGCTTTCCAGCCTGCAAGTCACACTTTTATGAAAACTTGCATAACTCAAAAAGTTGAGCCTTTTTCACCAAATCTGCACTAAATATAGAAAATTCAGAAGATTTCCAACCCAGGAAAGCAAGAATTATGATTCTAGCATGCATGGTTTAAAAGTTATTGTCATTATTAAATGATTGCTTTTTCGGACGTTTCAGGCGCAGATAAGCTTAAAAATGGGCTTTCCAGCCTGCAAGTCACACTTTTATGAAAACTTGCATAACTCAAAAAGTTGAGCTTTTTTCACCAAATCTGCACTAAATATAGAAAATTCAGAAGATTTCCAACCCAGGAAAGCAAGAATTATGATTCTAGCATGCATGGTTCAAAAGTTATTGTCATTATTAAATGATTGCTTTTTCGGACGTTTCAGGCGCAGATAAGCTTAAAAATGGGCTTTCCAGCCTGCAAGTCACACTTTTATGAAAACTTGCATAACTCAAAAAGTTGAGATTTTTTCACCAAATCTGCACTAAATATAGAAAATTCAGAAGATTTCCAACCCAGGAAAGCAAGATTTATGATTCTAGCATGCATGGTTCAAAAGTTATTGTCATTATTAAATGATTGCTTTTTCGGACGTTTCAGGCTCAAAGAAGCGTAAAAATGGGCTTTCCAGCCTGCAAGTCACACTTTTATGAAAACTTGCATAACTCAAAAAGTTGAGCTTTTTTCACAAAATCTGCACTAAATATAGAAAATTCAGAAGATTTCCAACCCAGGAAAGGCAAGATTTATGATTCTAGCATGCATGGTTCAAAAGTTATTGTCATTATTAAATGATTGCTTTTTCGGACGTTTTAGGCTCAGAGAAGCGTAAAAATGGGCTTTCCAGCCTGCAAGTCACACTTTTATGAAAACTTGCATAACTCAAAAAGTTGAGCTTTTTTCACCAAATCTGCACTAAATATAGAAAATTCAGAAGATTTCCAACCCAGAAAAGCAAGAATTATGATTCTAGCATGCATGGTTCAAAAGTTATTGTCATTATTAAATGATTGCTTTTTCGGACGTTTCAGGCGCAGATAAGCTTAAAAATGGGCTTTCCAGCCTGCAAGTCACACTTTTATGAAAACTTGCATAACTCAAAAAGTTGAGCTTTTTTCACCAAATCTGCACTAAATATAGAAAATTCAGAAGATTTCCAACCCAGGAAAGCAAGATTTATGATTCTAGCATGCATGGTTCAAAAGTTATTGTCATTATTAAATGATTGCTTTTTCGGACGTTTCAGGCGCAGATAAGCTTAAAAATGGGCTTTCCAGCCTGCAAGTCACACTTTTATGAAAACTTGCATAACTCAAAAAGTTGAGCTTTTTTCACCAAATCTGCACTAAATATAGAAAATTCAGAAGATTTCCAACCTAGGAAAGCAAGATTTATGATTCTAGCATGCATGGTTCAAAAGTTATTGTCATTATTAAATGATTGCTTTTTCGGACGTGTCAGGCGCAGATAAGCTTAAAAATGGGCTTTCCAGCCTGCAAGTCACACTTTTATGAAAACTTGCATAACTCAAAAAGTTGAGCTTTTTTCACCAAATCTGCACTAAATATAGAAAATTCAGAAGATTTCCAACCCAGGAAAGCAAGAATTATGATTCTAGCATGCATGGTTCAAAAGTTATTGTCATTACTAAATGATTGCTTTTTCGGACGTTTCAGGCGCAGATAAGCTTAAAAATGGGCTTTCCAGCCTGCAAGTCACACTTTTATGAAAACTTGCATAACTCAAAAAGTTGAGATTTTTTCACCAAATCTGCACTAAATATAGAAAATTCAGAAGATTTCCAACCCAGGAAAGCAAGATTTATGATTCTAGCATGCATGGTTCAAAAGTTATTGTCATTATTAAATGATTGCTTTTTCGGGACGTTTCAGGCTCAGAGAAGCGTAAAAATGGGCTTTCCAGCCTGCAAGTCACACTTTTATGAAAACTTGCATAACTCAAAAACTTGAGCTTTTTTCACCAAATCTGCACTAAATATAGAAAATTCAGAAGATTTCCAACCCAGAAAAGCAAGAATTATGATTCTAGCATGCATGGTTCAAAAGTTATTGTCATTATTAAATGATTGCTTTTTCGGACGTTTCAGGCGCAGATAAGCTTAAAAATGGGCTTTCCAGCCTGCAAGTCACACTTTTATGAAAACTTGCATAACTCAAAAAGTTGAGCTTTTTTCACCAAATCTGCACTAAATATAGAAAATTCAGAAGATTTCCAACCCAGGAAAGCAAGAATTATGATTCTAGCATGCATGGTTCAAAAGTTATTGTCATTATTAAATGATTGCTTTTTCGGACGTTTCAGGCGCAGATAAGCTTAAAAATGGGCTTTCCAGCCTGCAAGTCACACTTTTATGAAAACTTGCATAACTCAAAAAGTTGAGCTTTTTTTTCACAAAATCTGCACTAAATATAGAAAATTCAGAAGATTTCCAACCCAGAAAAGCAAGATTTATGATTCTAGCATGCATGGTTCAAAAGTTATTGTCATTATTAAATGATTGCTTTTTCGGACGTTTTAGGCTCAGAGAAGCGTAAAAATGGGCTTTCCAGCCTGCAAGTCACACTTTTATGAAAACTTGCATAACTCAAAAAGTTGAGCTTTTTTTCACCAAATCTGCACTAAATATAGAAAATTCAGAAGATTTCCAACTCAGAAAAGCAAGAATTATGATTCTAGCATGCATGGTTCAAAAGTTATTGTCATTATTAAATTATTGCTTTTTCGGACGTTTTAGGCTCAGAGAAGCGTAAAAATGGGCTTTCCAGCCTGCAAGTCACACTTTTATGAAAACTTGCATAACTCAAAAAGTTGAGCTTTTTTCACCAAATCTGCACTAAATATAGAAAATTCAGAAGATTTCCAACCCAGAAAAGCAAGAATTATGATTCTAGCATGCAGGGTTCAAAAGTTATTGTCATTATTAAATGATTGCTTTTTCGGACGTTTTAGGCGCAGATAAGCTTAAAAATGGGCTCGCCTGCAAGTCACACTTTTATGAAAACTTGCATAACTCAAAAAGTTGAGCTTTTTTCACCAAATCTGCACTAAATATAGAAAATTCAGAAGATTTCCAACCCAGGAAAGCAAGAATTATGATTCTAGCATGCATGGTTCAAAAGTTATTGTCATTATTAAATGATTGCTTTTTCGGACGTTTCAGGCGCAGATAAGCTTAAAAATGGGCTTTCCAGCCTGCAAGTCACACTTTTATGAAAACTTGCATAACTCAAAAAGTTGAGCTTTTTTCACCAAATCTGCACTAAATATAGAAAATTCAGAAGATTTCCAACCCAGAAAAGCAAGAATTATGATTCTAGCATGCATGGTTCAAAAGTTATTGTCATTATTAAATGATTGCTTTTTCGGACGTTTTAGGCTCAGAGAAGCTTAAAAATGGGCTCGCCTGCAAGTCACACTTTTATGAAAACTTGCATAACTCAAAAAGTTGAGCTTTTTTCACCAAATCTGCACTAAATATAGAAAATTCAGAAGATTTCCAACCCAGGAAAGCAAGAATTATGATTCTAGCATGCATGGTTCAAAAGTTATTGTCATTATTAAATGATTGCTTTTTCGGACGTTTCAGGCGCAGATAAGCTTAAAAATGGGCTTTCCAGCCTGCAAGTCACACTTTTATTAAAACTTGCATAACTCAAAAAGTTGAGCTTTTTTCACCAAATCTGCACTAAATATAGAAAATTCAGAAGATTTCCAACCCAGGAAAGCAAGATTTATGATTCTAGCATGCATGGTTCAAAAGTTATTGTCATTATTAAATGATTGCTTTTTCGGACGTTTTAGGCTCAGAGAAGTGCAAAAATGGGCTTTCCAGCCTGCAAGTCACACTTTTATGAAGACTTGCATAACTCAAAAACTTGAGCTTTTTTCACTAAATCTGCACTAAATATAGAAAATTCAGAAGATTTCCAACCTAGAAAAGCAAGAATTATGATTCTAGCATGCATGGTTCAAAAGTTATTGTCATTATTAAATGATTGCTTTTTCGGGACGTTTCAGGCGCAGATAAGCTTAAAAATGGGCTTTCCAGCCTGCAAGTCACACTTTTATGAAAACTTGCATAACTCAAAAAGTTGAGCTTTTTTCACCAAATCTGCACTAAATATAGAAAATTCAGAAGATTTCCAACCCAGGAAAGCAAGAATTATGATTCTAGCATGCATGGTTCAAAAGTTATTGTCATTATTAAATGATTGCTTTTTCGGACGTTTCAGGCGCAGATAAGCTTAAAAATGGGCTTTCCAGCCTGCAAGTCACACTTTTATGAAAACTTGCATAACTCAAAAAGTAGAGATTTTTTCACCAAATCTGCACTAAATATAGAAAATTCAGAAGATTTCCAACCCAGGAAAGCAAGATTTATGATTCTAGCATGCATGGTTCAAAAGTTATTGTCATTATTAAATGATTGCTTTTTCGGACGTTTCAGGCGCAGATAAGCTTAAAAATGGGCTTTCCAGCCTGCAAGTCACACTTTTATGAAAACTTGCATAACTCAAAAAGTTGAGCTTTTTTCACCAAATCTGCACTAAATATAGAAAATTCAGAAGATTTCCAACCCAGGAAAGCAAGAATTATGATTCTAGCATGCATGGTTCAAAAGTTATTGTCATTATTAAATGATTGCTTTTTCGGACGTTTCAGGCGCAGATAAGGCTTAAAAATGGGCTTTCCAGCCTGCAAGTCACACTTTTATGAAAACTTGCATAACTCAAAAAGTTGAGATTTTTTCACCAAATCTGCACTAAATATAGAAAATTCAGAAGATTTCCAACCCAGGAAAGCAAGATTTATGATTCTAGCATGCATGGTTCAAAAGTTATTGTCATTATTAAATGATTGCTTTTTCGGACGTTTCAGGCTCAGAGAAGCGTAAAAATGGGCTTTCCAGCCTGCAAGTCACACTTTTATGAAAACTTGCATAACTCAAAAAGTTGAGCTTTTTTCACCAAATCTGCACTAAATATAGAAAATTCAGAAGATTTCCAACCCAGGAAAGCAAGATTTATGATTCTAGCATGCATGGTTCAAAAGTTATTGTCATTATTAAATGATTGCTTTTTCGGACGTTTTAGGCTCAGAGAAGCGAAAAAATGGGCTTTCCAGCCTGCAAGTCACACTTTTATGAAAACTTGCATAACTCAAAAACTTGAGCTTTTTTCACCAAATCTGCACTAAATATAGAAAATTCAGAAGATTTCCAACCCAGGAAAGCAAGAATCATGATTCTAGCATGCACGGTTCAAAAGTAATTGTCAATATAAATGATTGCTTTTTCGGACGTTTCAGGCGCAGATACGCGTAAAAGAGAGCTTTTGAGCCTGCAAGTCACACTTGTATGAAAACTTGCATAACTCAAAAAGTTGAGCTTTTTTCACCAAATCTGCACTAAATATAGAAAATTCAGAAGATTTCCAACCCAGGAAAGCAAGAATCATGATTCTAGCATGCATGGTTCAAAAGTTATTGTCATTATTAAATGATTGCTTTTCCGGACGTTTCAGGCGCAGATACGCGTAAAAGAGAGCTTTTGAGCCTGCAAGTCACACTTGTATGAAAACTTGCATAACTCAAAAAGTTGAGCTTTTTTCACCAAATCTGCACTAAATATAGAAAATTCAGAAGATTTCCAACCCAGGAAAGCAAGAATCATGATTCTAGCATGCATGGTTCAAAAGTTATTGTCATTATTAAATCATTGCTTTTTTGGACGTTTCAGGCGCATATACGCGTAAAAGAGAGCTTTTGAGCCTGCAAGTCACACTTGTATGAAAACTTGCATAAGTCAAAAAGTTGAGCTTTTTTCACCAAATCTGCACTAAATATAGAAAATTCAGAAGATTTCCCACCCAGGAAAGCAAGAATCATGATTCTAGCATGCATGGTTCAAAAGTTATTGTCATTATTAAATGATTGCTTTTTCGGACGTTTCAGGCGCAGATACGCGTAAAAGAGAGCTTTTCAGCCTGCAAGTCACACTTATATGAAATCTTGCAAAACTCAAAAAGTTGAGCTTTTTTTCACCAAATTTGCACTAAATATAGAAAATTCCGAAGATTTTCAACCCAGGAAAGCAAGAATCATGATTCTAGCATCTATGGTTCAAAAGTTATTGTCATTATTAAATGATTGCTTTTTCGGACGTTTCAGGCGCAGATAAGCTTAAAAGCGAGCTTTTGAGCCTGCAAGTCACACTTGTATGAAAACTTGCATAACTCAAAAAGTTGAGCTTTTTTCACCAAATCTGCACTAAATATAGAAAATTCAGAAGATTTCCAACCCAGGAAAGCAAGAATCATGATTCTAGCATGCACGATTCAAAAGTAATTGTCATTATAAATGATTGCTTTTTCGGACGTTTCAGGCGCAGATACGCGTAAAAGAGAGCTTTTGAGCCTGCAAGTCACACTTGTATGAAAACTTGCATAACTCAAAAAGTTGAGCTTTTTTCACCAAATCTGCACTAAATATAGAAAATTCAGAAGATTTCCAACCCAGGAAAGCAAGAATCATGATTCTAGCATGCATGGTTCAAAAGTTATTGTCATTATTAAATGATTGCTTTTCCGGACGTTTCAGGCGCAGATACGCGTAAAAGAGAGCTTTTGAGCCTGCAAGTCACACTTGTATGAAAACTTACATAACTCAAAAAGTTGAGCTTTTTTCACCAAATCTGCACTAAATATAGAAAAATCAGAAGATTTCCAACCCAGGAAAGCAAGAATCATGATTCTAGCATGCATGGTTCAAAAGTTATTGTCATTATTAAATGATTGCTTTTTCGGACGTTTCAGGCGCAGATACGCGTAAAAGAGAGCTTTTGAGCCTGCAAGTCACACTTGTATGAAAACTTGCATAACTCAAAAAGTTGAGCTTTTTTTCACCAAATCTGCACTAAATATAGAAAATTCAGAAGATTTCCAACCCAGGAAAGCAAGATTTATGATTCTAGCATGCATGGTTCAAAAGTTATTGTCATTATTAAATGATTGCTTTTTCGGACGTTTTAGGCTCAGAGAAGTGCAAAAATGGGCTTTCCAGCCTGCAAGTCACACTTTTATGAAAACTTGCATAACTCAAAAACTTGAGCTTTTTTCACCAAATCTGCACTAAATATAGAAAATTCAGAAGATTTCCAACCTAGAAAAGCAAGAATTATGATTCTAGCATGCATGGTTCAAAAGTTATTGTCATTATTAAATGATTGCTTTTTCGGACGTTTCAGGCGCAGATAAGCTTAAAAATGGGCTTTCCAGCCTGCAAGTCACACTTTTATGAAAACTTGCATAACTCAAAAAGTTGAGCTTTTTTCACCAAATCTGCACTAAATATAGAAATTTCAGAAGATTTCCAACCCAGGAAAGCAAGAATTATGATTCTAGCATGCATGGTTCAAAAGTTATTGTCATTATTAAATGATTGCTTTTTCGGACGTTTCAGGCGCAGATAAGCTTAAAAATGGGCTTTCCAGCCTGCAAGTCACACTTTTATGAAAACTTGCATAACTCAAAAAGTTGAGCTTTTTTCACCAAATCTGCACTAAATATAGAAAATTCAGATGATTTCCAACCCAGGAAAGCAAGAATTATGATTCTAGCATGCATGGTTCAAAAGTTATTGTCATTATTAAATGATTGCTTTTTCGGACGTTTCAGGCGCAGATAAGCTTAAAAATGGGCTTTCCAGCCTGCAAGTCACACTTTTATGAAAACTTGCATAACTCAAAAAGTTGAGCTTTTTTCACTAAATATAGAAAAATCAGAAGATTTCCAACCCAGGAAAGCAAGAATCATGATTCTAGCATGCATGGTTCAAAAGTTATTGTCATTATTAAATGATTGCTTTTTCGGACGTTTCAGGCGCAGATACGCGTAAAAGAGAGCTTTTGAGCCTGCAAGTCACACTTGTATGAAAACTTGCATAACTCAAAAAGTTGAGCTTTTTTTCACCAAATCTGCACTAAATATAGAAAATTCAGAAGATTTCCAACCCAGGAAAGCAAGATTTATGATTCTAGCATGCATGGTTCAAAAGTTATTGTCATTATTAAATGATTGCTTTTTCGGACGTTTTAGGCTCAGAGAAGTGCAAAAATGGGCTTTCCAGCCTGCAAGTCACACTTTTATGAAAACTTGCATAACTCAAAAACTTGAGCTTTTTTCACCAAATCTGCACTAAATATAGAAAATTCAGAAGATTTCCAACCTAGAAAAGCAAGAATTATGATTCTAGCATGCATGGTTCAAAAGTTATTGTCATTATTAAATGATTGCTTTTTCGGACGTTTCAGGCGCAGATAAGCTTAAAAATGGGCTTTCCAGCCTGCAAGTCACACTTTTATGAAAACTTGCATAACTCAAAAAGTTGAGCTTTTTTCACCAAATCTGCACTAAATATAGAAATTTCAGAAGATTTCCAACCCAGGAAAGCAAGAATTATGATTCTAGCATGCATGGTTCAAAAGTTATTGTCATTATTAAATGATTGCTTTTTCGGACGTTTCAGGCGCAGATAAGCTTAAAAATGGGCTTTCCAGCCTGCAAGTCACACTTTTATGAAAACTTGCATAACTCAAAAAGTTGAGCTTTTTTCACCAAATCTGCACTAAATATAGAAAATTCAGATGATTTCCAACCCAGGAAAGCAAGAATTATGATTCTAGCATGCATGGTTCAAAAGTTATTGTCATTATTAAATGATTGCTTTTTCGGACGTTTCAGGCGCAGATAAGCTTAAAAATGGGCTTTCCAGCCTGCAAGTCACACTTTTATGAAAACTTGCATAACTCAAAAAGTTGAGATTTTTTCACCAAATCTGCACTAAATATAGAAAATTCAGAAGATTTCCAACCCAGGAAAGCAAGATTTATGATTCTAGCATGCATGGTTCAAAAGTTATTGTCATTATTAAATGATTGCTTTTTCGGACGTTTTAGGCTCAGAGAAGCGTAAAAATGGGCTTTCCAGCCTGCAAGTCACACTTTTATGAAAACTTGCATAACTCAAAAAGTTGAGCTTTTTTCACCAAATCTGCACTAAATATAGAAAATTCAGAAGATTTCCAACCCAGAAAAGCAAGAATTATGATTCTAGCATGCATGGTTCAAAAGTTATTGTCATTATTAAATGATTGCTTTTTCGGACGTTTCAGGCGCAGATAAGCTTAAAAATGGGCTTTCCAGCCTGCAAGTCACACTTTTATGAAAACTTGCATAACTCAAAAAGTTGAGCTTTTTTCACCAAATCTGCACTAAATATAGAAAATTCAGAAGATTTCCAACCCAGGAAAGCAAGATTTATGATTCTAGCATGCATGGTTCAAAATATATTGTCATTATTAAATGATTGCTTTTTCGGACGTTTCAGGCGCAGATAAGCTTAAAAATGGGCTTTCCAGCCTGCAAGTCACACTTTTATGAAAACTTGCATAACTCAAAAAGTTGAGCCTTTTTCACCAAATCTGCACTAAATATAGAAAATTCAGAAGATTTCCAACCCAGGAAAGCAAGAATTATGATTCTAGCATGCATGGTTTAAAAGTTATTGTCATTATTAAATGATTGCTTTTTCGGACATTTCAGGCGCAGATAAGCTTAAAAATGGGCTTTCCAGCCTGCAAGTCACACTTTTATGAAAACTTGCATAACTCAAAAAGTTGAGCTTTTTTCACCAAATCTGCACTAAATATAGAAAATTCAGAAGATTTCCAACCCAGGAAAGCAAGAATTATGATTCTAGCATGCATGGTTCAAAAGTTATTGTCATTATTAAATGATTGCTTTTTCGGACGTTTCAGGCGCAGATAAGCTTAAAAATGGGCTTTCCAGCCTGCAAGTCACACTTATATGAAATCTTGCAAAACTCAAAAAGTTGAGCTTTTTTTCACCAAATTTGCACTAAATATAGAAAATTCCGAAGATTTTCAACCCAGGAAAGCAAGAATCATGATTCTAGCATCTATGGTTCAAAAGTTATCTTCATTATTAAATGATTGCTTTTTCGGACGTTTCAGGCGCAGATAAGCTTAAAAGCGAGCTTTTGAGCCTGCAAGTCACACTTGTATGAAAACTTGCATAACTCAAAAAGTTGAGCTTTTTTCACCAAATCTGCACTAAATATAGAAAATTCAGAAGATTTCCAACCCAGGAAAGCAAGAATCATGATTCTAGCATGCACGATTCAAAAGTAATTGTCATTATAAATGATTGCTTTTTCGGACGTTTCAGGCGCAGATACGCGTAAAAGAGAGCTTTTGAGCCTGCAAGTCACACTTGTATGAAAACTTGCATAACTCAAAAAGTTGAGCTTTTTTCACCAAATCTGCACTAAATATAGAAAATTCAGAAGATTTCCAACCCAGGAAAGCAAGAATCATGATTCTAGCATGCATGGTTCAAAAGTTATTGTCATTATTAAATGATTGCTTTTCCGGACGTTTCAGGCGCAGATACGCGTAAAAGAGAGCTTTTGAGCCTGCAAGTCACACTTGTATGAAAACTTACAAAACTCAAAAAGTTGAGCTTTTTTCACCAAATCTGCACTAAATATAGAAAAATCAGAAGATTTCCAACCCAGGAAAGCAAGAATCATGATTCTAGCATGCATGGTTCAAAAGTTATTGTCATTATTAAATGATTGCTTTTTCGGACGTTTCAGGCGCAGATACGCGTAAAAGAGAGCTTTTGAGCCTGCAAGTCACACTTGTATGAAAACTTGCATAACTCAAAAAGTTGAGCTTTTTTTCACCAAATCTGCACTAAATATAGAAAATTCAGAAGATTTCCAACCCAGGAAAGCAAGAATTATGATTCTAGCATGCATGGTTTAAAAGTTATTGTCATTATTAAATGATTGCTTTTTCGGACGTTTCAGGCGCAGATAAGCTTAAAAATGGGCTTTCCAGCCTGCAAGTCACACTTTTATGAAAACTTGCATAACTCAAAAAGTTGAGCTTTTTTCACCAAATCTGCACTAAATATAGAAAATTCAGAAGATTTCCAACCCAGGAAAGCAAGAATTATGATTCTAGCATGCATGGTTCAAAAGTTATTGTCATTATTAAATGATTGCTTTTTCGGACGTTTCAGGCGCAGATAAGCTTAAAAATGGGCTTTCCAGCCTGCAAGTCACACTTTTATGAAAACTTGCATAACTCAAAAAGTTGAGATTTTTTCACCAAATCTGCACTAAATATAGAAAATTCAGAAGATTTCCAACCCAGGAAAGCAAGATTTATGATTCTAGCATGCATCGTTCAAAAGTTATTGTCATTATTAAATGATTGCTTTTTCGGACGTTTCAGGCTCAAAGAAGCGTAAAAATGGGCTTTCCAGCCTGCAAGTCATACTTTTATGAAAACTTGCATAACTCAAAAAGTTGAGCTTTTTTCACAAAATCTGCACTAAATATAGAAAATTCAGAAGATTTCCAACCCAGGAAAGCAAGATTTATGATTCTAGCATGCATGGTTCAAAAGTTATTGTCATTATTAAATGATTGCTTTTTCGGACGTTTTAGGCTCAGAGAAGCGTAAAAATGGGCTTTCCAGCCTGCAAGTCACACTTTTATGAAAACTTGCATAACTCAAAAAGTTGAGCTTTTTTCACCAAATCTGCACTAAATATAGAAAATTCAGAAGATTTCCAACCCAGAAAAGCAAGAATTATGATTCTAGCATGCATGGTTCAAAAGTTATTGTCATTATTAAATGATTGCTTTTTCGGACGTTTCAGGCGCAGATAAGCTTAAAAATGGGCTTTCCAGCCTGCAAGTCACACTTTTATGAAAACTTGCATAACTCAAAAAGTTGAGCTTTTTTCACCAAATCTGCACTAAATATAGAAAATTCAGAAGATTTCCAACCCAGGAAAGCAAGATTTATGATTCTAGCATGCACGGTTCAAAAGTTATTGTCATTATTAAATGATTGCTTTTTCGGACGTTTTAGGCTCAGAGAAGTGCAAAAATGGGCTTTCCAGCCTGCAAGTCACACTTTTATGAAAACTTGCATAACTCAAAAACTTGAGCTTTTTCACCAAATCTGCACTAAATATAGAAAATTCAGAAGATTTCCAACCTAGAAAAGCAAGATTTATGATTCTAGCATGCATGGTTCAAAAGTTATTGTCATTATTAAATGATTGCTTTTTCGGACGTTTCAGGCGCAGATAAGCTTAAAAATGGGCTTTCCAGCCTGCAAGTCACACTTATATGAAATCTTGCAAAACTCAAAAAGTTGAGCTTTTTTTCACCAAATTTGCACTAAATATAGAAAATTCCGAAGATTTTCAACCCAGGAAAGCAAGAATCATGATTCTAGCATCTATGGTTCAAAAGTTATCTTCATTATTAAATGATTGCTTTTTCGGACGTTTCAGGCGCAGATAAGCTTAAAAGCGAGCTTTTGAGCCTGCAAGTCACACTTGTATGAAAACTTGCATAACTCAAAAAGTTGAGCTTTTTTCACCAAATCTGCACTAAATATAGAAAATTCAGAAGATTTCCAACCCAGGAAAGCAAGAATCATGATTCTAGCATGCACGATTCAAAAGTAATTGTCATTATAAATGATTGCTTTTTCGGACGTTTCAGGCGCAGATACGCGTAAAAGAGAGCTTTTGAGCCTGCAAGTCACACTTGTATGAAAACTTGCATAACTCAAAAAGTTGAGCTTTTTTCACCAAATCTGCACTAAATATAGAAAATTCAGAAGATTTCCAACCCAGGAAAGCAAGAATCATGATTCTAGCATGCATGGTTCAAAAGTTATTGTCATTATTAAATGATTGCTTTTCCGGACGTTTCAGGCGCAGATACGCGTAAAAGAGAGCTTTTGAGCCTGCAAGTCACACTTGTATGAAAACTTACAAAACTCAAAAAGTTGAGCTTTTTTCACCAAATCTGCACTAAATATAGAAAAATCAGAAGATTTCCAACCCAGGAAAGCAAGAATCATGATTCTAGCATGCATGGTTCAAAAGTTATTGTCATTATTAAATGATTGCTTTTTCGGACGTTTCAGGCGCAGATACGCGTAAAAGAGAGCTTTTGAGCCTGCAAGTCACACTTGTATGAAAACTTGCATAACTCAAAAAGTTGAGCTTTTTTTCACCAAATCTGCACTAAATATAGAAAATTCAGAAGATTTCCAACCCAGGAAAGCAAGAATTATGATTCTAGCATGCATGGTTTAAAAGTTATTGTCATTATTAAATGATTGCTTTTTCGGACGTTTCAGGCGCAGATAAGCTTAAAAATGGGCTTTCCAGCCTGCAAGTCACACTTTTATGAAAACTTGCATAACTCAAAAAGTTGAGCTTTTTTCACCAAATCTGCACTAAATATAGAAAATTCAGAAGATTTCCAACCCAGGAAAGCAAGAATTATGATTCTAGCATGCATGGTTCAAAAGTTATTGTCATTATTAAATGATTGCTTTTTCGGACGTTTCAGGCGCAGATAAGCTTAAAAATGGGCTTTCCAGCCTGCAAGTCACACTTTTATGAAAACTTGCATAACTCAAAAAGTTGAGATTTTTTCACCAAATCTGCACTAAATATAGAAAATTCAGAAGATTTCCAACCCAGGAAAGCAAGATTTATGATTCTAGCATGCATCGTTCAAAAGTTATTGTCATTATTAAATGATTGCTTTTTCGGACGTTTCAGGCTCAAAGAAGCGTAAAAATGGGCTTTCCAGCCTGCAAGTCATACTTTTATGAAAACTTGCATAACTCAAAAAGTTGAGCTTTTTTCACAAAATCTGCACTAAATATAGAAAATTCAGAAGATTTCCAACCCAGGAAAGCAAGATTTATGATTCTAGCATGCATGGTTCAAAAGTTATTGTCATTATTAAATGATTGCTTTTTCGGACGTTTTAGGCTCAGAGAAGCGTAAAAATGGGCTTTCCAGCCTGCAAGTCACACTTTTATGAAAACTTGCATAACTCAAAAAGTTGAGCTTTTTTCACCAAATCTGCACTAAATATAGAAAATTCAGAAGATTTCCAACCCAGAAAAGCAAGAATTATGATTCTAGCATGCATGGTTCAAAAGTTATTGTCATTATTAAATGATTGCTTTTTCGGACGTTTCAGGCGCAGATAAGCTTAAAAATGGGCTTTCCAGCCTGCAAGTCACACTTTTATGAAAACTTGCATAACTCAAAAAGTTGAGCTTTTTTCACCAAATCTGCACTAAATATAGAAAATTCAGAAGATTTCCAACCCAGGAAAGCAAGATTTATGATTCTAGCATGCACGGTTCAAAAGTTATTGTCATTATTAAATGATTGCTTTTTCGGACGTTTTAGGCTCAGAGAAGTGCAAAAATGGGCTTTCCAGCCTGCAAGTCACACTTTTATGAAAACTTGCATAACTCAAAAACTTGAGCTTTTTCACCAAATCTGCACTAAATATAGAAAATTCAGAAGATTTCCAACCTAGAAAAGCAAGATTTATGATTCTAGCATGCATGGTTCAAAAGTTATTGTCATTATTAAATGATTGCTTTTTCGGACGTTTCAGGCGCAGATAAGCTTAAAAATGGGCTTTCCAGCCTGCAAGTCACACTTTTATGAAAACTTGCATAACTCAAAAAGTTGAGCTTTTTTCACCAAATCTGGACTAAATATAGAAAATTCAGAAGATTTCCAACCCAGGAAAGCAAGAATTATGATTCTAGCATGCATGGTTCAAAAGTTATTGTCATTACTAAATGATTGCTTTTTCGGACGTTTCAGGCGCAGATAAGCTTAAAAATGGGCTTTCCAGCCTGCAAGTCACACTTTTATGAAAACTTGCATAACTCAAAAAGTTGAGATTTTTTCACCAAATCTGCACTAAATATAGAAAATTCAGAAGATTTCCAACCCAGGAAAGCAAGATTTATGATTCTAGCATGCATGGTTCAAAAGTTATTGTCATTATTAAATGATTGCTTTTTCGGACGTTTCAGGCTCAGAGAAGCGTAAAAATGGGCTTTCCAGCCTGCAAGTCACACTTTTATGAAAACTTGCATAACTCAAAAAGTTGAGCTTTTTTCACCAAATCTGCACTAAATATAGAAAATTCAGAAGATTTCCAACCCAGGAAAGCAAGAATTATGATTCTAGCATGCATGGTTCAAAAGTTATTGTCATTATTAAATGATTGCTTTTTCGGACGTTTTAGGCTCAGAGAAGCGTAAAAATGGGCTTTCCAGCCTGCAAGTCACACTTTTATGAAAACTTGCATAACTCAAAAAGTTGAGCTTTTTTCACCAAATCTGCACTAAATATAGAAAATTCAGAAGATTTCCAACCCAGAAAAGCAAGAATTATGATTCTAGCATGCATGGTTCAAAAGTTATTGTCATTATTAAATGATTGCTTTTTCGGACGTTTCAGGCGCAGATAAGCTTAAAAATGGGCTTTCCAGCCTGCAAGTCACACTTTTATGAAAACTTGCATAACTCAAAAAGTTGAGCTTTTTTCACCAAATCTGCACTAAATATAGAAAATTCAGAAGATTTCCAACCCAGGAAAGCAAGAATTATGATTCGAGCATGCATGGTTCAAAAGTTATTGTCATTATTAAATGATTGCTTTTTCGGACGTTTCAGGCGCAGATAAGCTTAAAAATGGGCTTTCCAGCCTGCAAGTCACACTTTTATGAAAACTTGCATAACTCAAAAAGTTGAGCTTTTTTTCACCAAATCTGCACTAAATATAGAAAATTCAGAAGATTTCCAACCCAGGAAAGCAAGATTTATGATTCTAGCATGCATGGTTCAAAAGTTATTGTCATTATTAAATGATTGCTTTTTCGGACGTTTTAGGCTCAGAGAAGCGTAAAAATGGGCTTTCCAGCCTGCAAGTCACACTTTTATGAAAACTTGCATAACTCAAAAAGTTGAGCTTTTTTCACCAAATCTGCACTAAATATAGAAAATTCAGAAGATTTCCAACCCAGAAAAGCAAGAATTATGATTGTAGCATGCATGGTTCAAAAGTTATTGTCATTATTAAATGATTGCTTTTTCGGACGTTTTAGGCTCAGAGAAGCTTAAAAATGGGCTCGCCTGCAAGTCACACTTTTATGAAAACTTGCATAACTCAAAAAGTTGAGCTTTTTTCACCAAATCTGCACTAAATATAGAAAATTCAGAAGATTTCCAACCCAGAAAAGCAAGAATTATGATTCTAGCATGCATGGTTCAAAAGTTATTGTCATTATTAAATGATTGCTTTTTCGGACGTTTTAGGCTCAGAGAAGCTTAAAAATGGGCTCGCCTGCAAGTCACACTTTTATGAAAACTTGCATAACTCAAAAAGTTGAGCTTTTTTCACCAAATCTGCACTAAATATAGAAAATTCAGAAGATTTCCAACCCAGGAAAGCAAGAATTATGATTCTAGCATGCATGGTTCAAAAGTTATTGTCATTATTAAATGATTGCTTTTTCGGACGTTTCAGGCGCAGATAAGCTTAAAAATGGGCTTTCCAGCCTGCAAGTCACACTTTTATGAAAACTTGCATAACTCAAAAAGTTGAGCTTTTTTCACCAAATCTGCACTAAATATAGAAAATTCAGAAGATTTCCAACCCAGGAAAGCAAGATTTATGATTATGGTTCAAACGTTATTGTCATTATTAAATGATTGCTTTTTCGGACGTTTTAGGCTCAGAGAAGTGCAAAAATGGGCTTTCCAGCCTGCAAGTCACACTTTATGAAACTTGCATAACTCAAAAACTTGAGCTTTTTTCACTAAATCTGCACTAAATATAGAAAATTCAGAAGATTTCCAACCTAGAAAAGCAAGAATTATGATTCTAGCATGCATGGTTCAAAAGTTATTGTCATTATTAAATGATTGCTTTTTCGGACGTTTCAGGCGCAGATAAGCTTAAAAATGGGCTTTCCAGCCTGCAAGTCACACTTTTATGAAAACTTGCATAACTCAAAAAGTTGAGCTTTTTTTCACCAAATCTGCACTAAATATAGAAAATTCAGAAGATTTCCAAACCCAGGAAAGCAAGAATTATGATTCTAGCATGCATGGTTCAAAAGTTATTGTCATTATTAAATGATTGCTTTTTCGGACGTTTCAGGCGCAGATAAGCTTAAAAATGGGCTTTCCAGCCTGCAAGTCACACTTTTATGAAAACTTGCATAACTCAAAAAGTTGAGATTTTTTCACCAAATCTGCACTAAATATAGAAAATTCAGAAGATTTCCAACCCAGGAAAGCAAGATTTATGATTCTAGCATGCATGGTTCAAAAGTTATTGTCATTATTAAATGATTGCTTTTTCGGACGTTTCAGGCGCAGATAAGCTTAAAAATGGGCTTTCCAGCCTGCAAGTCACACTTTTATGAAAACTTGCATAACTCAAAAAGTTGAGCTTTTTTCACCAAATCTGCACTAAATATAGAAAATTCAGAAGATTTCCAACCCAGGAAAGCAAGAATTATGATTCTAGCATGCATGGTTCAAAAGTTATTGTCATTATTAAATGATTGCTTTTTCGGACGTTTCAGGCGCAGATAAGCTTAAAAATGGGCTTTCCAGCCTGCAAGTCACACTTTATGAAAACTTGCATAACTCAAAAAGTTGAGATTTTTTTCACCAAATCTGCACTAAATATAGAAAATTCAGAAGATTTCCAACCCAGGAAAGCAAGATTTATGATTCTAGCATGCATGGTTCAAAAGTTATTGTCATTATTAAATGATTGCTTTTTCGGACGTTTCAGGCGCAGAGAAGCGTAAAAATGGGCTTTCCAGCCTGCAAGTCACACTTTATGAAAACTTGCATAACTCAAAAAGTTGAGCTTTTTTCACCAAATCTGCACTAAATATAGAAAATTCAGAAGATTTCCAACCCAGGAAAGCAAGATTTATGATTCTAGCATGCATGGTTCAAAAGTTATTGTCATTATTAAATGATTGCTTTTTCGGACGTTTTAGGCTCAGAGAAGCGAAAAAATGGGCTTTCCAGCCTGCAAGTCACACTTTTATGAAAACTTGCATAACTCAAAAACTTGAGCTTTTTTCACCAAATCTGCACTAAATATAGAAAATCAGAAGATTTCCAACCCAGGAAAGCAAGAATCATGATTCTAGCATGCACGGTTCAAAAGTAATTGTCATTATAAATGATTGCTTTTTCGGACGTTTCAGGCGCAGATACGCGTAAAAGAGAGCTTTTGAGCCTGCAAGTCACACTTGTATGAAAACTTGCATAACTCAAAAAGTTGAGCTTTTTTCACCAAATCTGCACTAAATATAGAAAATTCAGAAGATTTCCAACCCAGGAAAGCAAGAATCATGATTCTAGCATGCATGGTTCAAAAGTTATTGTCATTATTAAATGATTGCTTTTCCGGACGTTCAGGCGCAGATACGCGTCAAAGAGAGCTTTTAAACCTGCAAGTCACACTTGTATGAAAACTTGCATAACTCAAAAAGTTGAGCTTTTTTCACCAAATCTGCACTAAATATAGAAAATTCAGAAGATTTCCAACCCAGGAAAGCAAGAATTATGATTCTAGCATGCATGGTTCAAAAGTTATTGTCATTATTAAATGATTGCTTTTTTCGGACGTTTCAGGCGCAGATAAGCTTAAAAATGGGCTTTCCAGCCTGCAAGTCACACTTTTATGAAAACTTGCATAACTCAAAAAGTTGAGCTTTTTTTCACCAAATCTGCACTAAATATAGAAAATTCAGAAGATTTCCAACCCAGGAAAGCAAGAATTATGATTCTAGCATGCATGGTTCAAAAGTTATTGTCATTATTAAATGATTGCTTTTTCGGACGTTTTAGGCTCAGAGAAGCGTAAAAATGGGCTTTCCAGCCTGCAAGTCACACTTTTATGAAAACTTGCATAACTCAAAAAGTTGAGCTTTTTTCACCAAATCTGCACTAAATATAGAAAATTCAGAAGATTTCCAACCCAGAAAAGCAAGAATTATGATTCTAGCATGCATGGTTCAAAAGTTATTGTCATTATTAAATGATTGCTTTTTCGGACGTTTCAGGCGCAGATAAGCTTAAAAATGGGCTTTCCAGCCTGCAAGTCACACTTTTATGAAAACTTGCATAACTCAAAAAGTTGAGCTTTTTTCACCAAATCTGCACTAAATATAGAAAATTCAGAAGATTTCCAACCCAGGAAAGCAAGAATTATGATTCGAGCATGCATGGTTCAAAAGTTATTGTCATTATTAAATGATTGCTTTTTCGGACGTTTCAGGCGCAGATAAGCTTAAAAATGGGCTTTCCAGCCTGCAAGTCACACTTTTATGAAAACTTGCATAACTCAAAAAGTTGAGCTTTTTTTCACCAAATCTGCACTAAATATAGAAAATTCAGAAGATTTCCAACCCAGGAAAGCAAGATTTATGATTCTAGCATGCATGGTTCAAAAGTTATTGTCATTATTAAATGATTGCTTTTTCGGACGTTTTAGGCTCAGAGAAGCGTAAAAATGGGCTTTCCAGCCTGCAAGTCACACTTTTATGAAAACTTGCATAACTCAAAAAGTTGAGCTTTTTTCACCAAATCTGCACTAAATATAGAAAATTCAGAAGATTTCCAACTCAGAAAAGCAAGAATTATGATTCTAGCATGCATGGTTCAAAAGTTATTGTCATTATTAAATTATTGCTTTTTCGGACGTTTTAGGCTCAGAGAAGCGTAAAAATGGGCTTTCCAGCCTGCAAGTCACACTTTTATGAAAACTTGCATAACTCAAAAAGTTGAGCTTTTTTCACCAAATCTGCACTAAATATAGAAAATTCAGAAGATTTCCAACCCAGAAAAGCAAGAATTATGATTCTAGCATGCATGGTTCAAAAGTTATTGTCATTATTAAATGATTGCTTTTTCGGACGTTTTAGGCTCAGAGAAGCTTAAAAATGGGCTCGCCTGCAAGTCACACTTTTATGAAAACTTGCATAACTCAAAAAGTTGAGCTTTTTTCACCAAATCTGCACTAAATATAGAAAATTCAGAAGATTTCCAACCCAGGAAAGCAAGAATTATGATTCTAGCATGCATGGTTCAAAAGTTATTGTCATTATTAAATGATTGCTTTTTCGGACGTTTCAGGCGCAGATAAGCTTAAAAATGGGCTTTCCAGCCTGCAAGTCACACTTTTATGAAAACTTGCATAACTCAAAAGTTGAGCTTTTTTCACCAAATCTGCACTAAATATAGAAAATTCAGAAGATTTCCAACCCAGGAAAGCAAGATTTATGATTCTAGCATGCATGGTTCAAAAGTTATTGTCATTATTAAATGATTGCTTTTTCGGACGTTTTAGGCTCAGAGAAGTGCAAAAATGGGCTTTCCAGCCTGCAAGTCACACTTTTATGAAAACTTGCATAACTCAAAAACTTGAGCTTTTTTCACTAAATCTGCACTAAATATAGAAAATTCAGAAGATTTCCAACCTAGAAAGCAAGAATTATGATTCTAGCATGCATGGTTCAAAAGTTATTGTCATTATTAAATGATTGCTTTTTCGGACGTTTCAGGCGCAGATAAGCTTAAAAATGGGCTTTCCAGCCTGCAAGTCACACTTTTATGAAAACTTGCATAACTCAAAAAGTTGAGCTTTTTTCACCAAATCTGCACTAAATATAGAAAATTCAGAAGATTTCCAACCAGGAAAGCAAGAATTATGATTCTAGCATGCATGGTTCAAAAGTTATTGTCATTATTAAATGATTGCTTTTTCGGACGTTTCAGGCGCAGATAAGCTTAAAAATGGGCTTTCCAGCCTGCAAGTCACACTTTTATGAAACTTGCATAACTCAAAAAGTTGAGATTTTTTCACCAAATCTGCACTAAATATAGAAAATTCAGAAGATTTCCAACCCAGGAAAGCAAGATTTATGATTCTAGCATGCATGGTTCAAAAGTTATTGTCATTATTAAATGATTGCTTTTTCGGACGTTTCAGGCGCAGAGAAGCGTAAAAATGGGCTTTCCAGCCTGCAAGTCACACTTTTATGAAAACTTGCATAACTCAAAAAGTTGAGCTTTTTCACCAAATCTGCACTAAATATAGAAAATTCAGAAGATTTCCAACCCAGGAAAGCAAGATTTATGATTCTAGCATGCATGGTTCAAAAGTTATTGTCATTATTAAATGATTGCTTTTTCGGACGTTTTAGGCTCAGAGAAGCGAAAAAAATGGGCTTTCCAGCCTGCAAGTCACACTTTTATGAAAACTTGCATAACTCAAAAACTTGAGCTTTTTTCACCAAATCTGCACTAAATATAGAAAATTCAGAAGATTTCCAACCCAGGAAAGCAAGAGTCATGATTCTAGCATGCACGGTTCAAAAGTAATTGTCATTATAAATGATTGCTTTTTCGGACGTTTCAGGCGCAGATACGCGTAAAAGAGAGCTTTTGAGCCTGCAAGTCACACTTGTATGAAAACTTGCATAACTCAAAAAGTTGAGCTTTTTTCACCAAATCTGCACTAAATATAGAAAATTCAGAAGATTTCCAACCCAGGAAAGCAAGAATCATGATTCTAGCATGCATGGTTCAAAAGTTATTGTCATTATTAAATGATTGCTTTTCCGGACGTTTCAGGCGCAGATACGCGTCAAAGAGAGCTTTTAAACCTGCAAGTCACACTTGTATGAAAACTTGCATAACTCAAAAAGTTGAGCTTTTTTCACCAAATCTGCACTAAATATAGAAAATTCAGAAGATTTCCAACCCAGGAAAGCAAGAATTATGATTCTAGCATGCATGGTTCAAAAGTTATTGTCATTATTAAATGATTGCTTTTTCGGACGTTTCAGGCGCAGATAAGCTTAAAATGGGCTTTCCAGCCTGCAAGTCACACTTTTATGAAAACTTGCATAACTCAAAAAGTTGAGCTTTTTTCACCAAATCTGCACTAAATATAGAAAATTCAGAAGATTTCCAACCAGGAAAGCAAGAATTATGATTCTAGGCATGCATGTTCAAAAGTTATTGTCATTATTAAATGATTGCTTTTTCGGACGTTTTAGGCTCAGAGAAGCGTAAAAATGGGCTTTCCAGCCTGCAAGTCACACTTTTATGAAAACTTGCATAACTCAAAAAGTTGAGCTTTTTTCACCAAATCTGCACTAAATATAGAAAATTCAGAAGATTTCCAACCCAGAAAAGCAAGAATTATGATTCTAGCATGCATGGTTCAAAAGTTATTGTCATTATTAAATGATTGCTTTTTCGGACGTTTCAGGCGCAGATAAGCTTAAAATGGGCTTTCCAGCCTGCAAGTCACACTTTTATGAAAACTTGCATAACTCAAAAAGTTGAGCTTTTTTTCACCAAATCTGCACTAAATATAGAAAATTCAGAAGATTTCCAACCCAGGAAAGCAAGAATTATGATTCGAGCATGCATGGTTCAAAAGTTATTGTCATTATTAAATGATTGCTTTTTCGGACGTTTCAGGCGCAGATAAGCTTAAAAATGGGCTTTCCAGCCTGCAAGTCACACTTTTATGAAAACTTGCATAACTCAAAAAGTTGAGCTTTTTTTCACCAAATCTGCACTAAATATAGAAAATTCAGAAGATTTCCAACCCAGGAAAGCAAGATTTATGATTCTAGCATGCATGGTTCAAAAGTTATTGTCATTATTAAATGATTGCTATTTCGGACGTTTTAGGCTCAGAGAAGCGTAAAAATGGGCTTTCCAGCCTGCAAGTCACACTTTTATGAAAACTTGCATAACTCAAAAGTTGAGCTTTTTTCACCAAATCTGCACTAAATATAGAAAATTCAGAAGATTTCCAACCCAGAAAAGCAAGAATTATGATTCTAGCATGCATGGTTCAAAAGTTATTGTCATTATTAAATGATTGCTTTTTCGGACGTTTCAGGCGCAGATAAGCTTAAAAATGGGCTTTCCAGCCTGCAAGTCACACTTTTATGAAAACTTGCATAACTCAAAAAGTTGAGCTTTTTTCACCAAATCTGCACTAAATATAGAAAATTCAGAAGATTTCCAACCCAGGAAAGCAAGAATTATGATTCGAGCATGCATGGTTCAAAAGTTATTGTCATTATTAAATGATTGCTTTTTCGGACGTTTCAGGCGCAGATAAGCTTAAAATGGGCTTTCCAGCCTGCAAGTCACACTTTTATGAAAACTTGCATAACTCAAAAAGTTGAGCTTTTTTCACCAAATCTGCACTAAATATAGAAAATTCAGAAGATTTCCAACCCAGGAAAGCAAGATTTATGATTCTAGCATGCATGGTTCAAAAGTTATTGTCATTATTAAATGATTGCTATTTCGGACGTTTTAGGCTCAGAGAAGCGTAAAAATGGGCTTTCCAGCCTGCAAGTCACACTTTTATGAAAACTTGCATAACTCAAAAAGTTGAGCTTTTTTCACCAAATCTGCACTAAATATAGAAAATTCAGAAGATTCCACTCAGAAAAGCAAGAATTATGATTCTAGCATGCATGGTTCAAAAGTTATTGTCATTATTAAATTATTGCTTTTTCGGACGTTTTAGGCTCAGAGAAGCGTAAAAATGGGCTTTCCAGCCTGCAAGTCACACTTTTATGAAAACTTGCATAACTCAAAAAGTTGAGCTTTTTTCACCAAATCTGCACTAAATATAGAAAATTCAGAAGATTTCCAACCCAGAAAAGCAAGAATTATGATTCTAGCATGCATGGTTCAAAAGTTATTGTCATTATTAAATGATTGCTTTTTCGGACGTTTTAGGCTCAGAGAAGCTTAAAAATGGGCTCGCCTGCAAGTCACACTTTTATGAAAACTTGCATAACTCAAAAAGTTGAGCTTTTTTCACCAAATCTGCACTAAATATAGAAAATTCAGAAGATTTCCAACCCAGGAAAGCAAGAATTATGATTCTAGCATGCATGGTTCAAAAGTTATTGTCATTATTAAATGATTGCTTTTTCGGACGTTTTAGGCTCAGAGAAGCGTAAAAATGGGCTTTCCAGCCTGCAAGTCACACTTTTATGAAAACTTGCATAACTCAAAAAGTTGAGCTTTTTTTCACCAAATCTGCACTAAATATAGAAAATTCAGAAGATTTCCAACCCAGGAAAGCAAGATTTATGATTCTAGCATGCATGGTTCAAAAGTTATTGTCATTATTAAATGATTGCTATTTCGGACGTTTTAGGCTCAGAGAAGCGTAAAAATGGGCTTTCCAGCCTGCAAGTCACACTTTTATGAAAACTTGCATAACTCAAAAAGTTGAGCTTTTTTCACCAAATCTGCACTAAATATAGAAAATTCAGAAGATTTCCAACTCAGAAAAGCAAGAATTATGATTCTAGCATGCATGGTTCAAAAGTTATTGTCATTATTAAATTATTGCTTTTTCGGACGTTTTAGGCTCAGAGAAGCGTAAAAATGGGGCTTTCAGCCTGCAAGTCACACTTTTATGAAAACTTGCATAACTCAAAAAGTTGAGCTTTTTTCACCAAATCTGCACTAAATATAGAAAATTCAGAAGATTTCCAACCCAGAAAAGCAAGAATTATGATTCTAGCATGCATGGTTCAAAAGTTATTGTCATTATTAAATGATTGCTTTTTCGGACGTTTTAGGCTCAGAGAAGCTTAAAAATGGGCTCGCCTGCAAGTCACACTTTTATGAAAACTTGCATAACTCAAAAAGTTGAGCTTTTTTCACCAAAATCTGCACTAAATATAGAAAATTCAGAAGATTTCCAACCCAGGAAAGCAAGAATTATGATTCTAGCATGCATGGTTCAAAGTTATTGTCATTATTAAATGATTGCTTTTTCGGACGTTTCAGGCGCAGATAAGCTTAAAAATGGGCTTTCCAGCCTGCAAGTCACACTTTTATGAAAACTTGCATAACTCAAAAAGTTGAGCTTTTTTCACCAAATCTGCACTAAATATAGAAAATTCAGAAGATTTCCAACCCAGGAAAGCAAGATTTATGATTCTAGCATGCATGGTTCAAAAGTTATTGTCATTATTAAATGATTGCTTTTTCGGACGTTTTAGGCTCAGAGAAGTGCAAAAATGGGCTTTCCAGCCTGCAAGTCACACTTTTATGAAAACTTGCATAACTCAAAAACTTGAGCTTTTTTCACTAAATCTGCACTAAATATAGAAAATTCAGAAGATTTCCAACCTAGAAAAGCAAGAATTATGATTCTAGCATGCATGGTTCAAAAGTTATTGTCATTATTAAATGATTGCTTTTCGGACGTTTCAGGCGCAGATAAGCTTAAAAATGGGCTTTCCAGCCTGCAAGTCACACTTTTATGAAAACTTGCATAACTCAAAAAGTTGAGCTTTTTTTCACCAAATCTGCACTAAATATAGAAAATTCAGAAGATTTCCAACCCAGGAAAGCAAGAATTATGATTCTAGCATGCATGGTTCAAACGTTATTGTCATTATTAAATGATTGCTTTTTCGGACGTTTCAGGCGCAGATAAGCTTAAAAATGGGCTTTCCAGCCTGCAAGTCACACTTTTATGAAAACTTGCATAACTCAAAAAGTTGAGATTTTTTCACCAAATCTGCACTAAATATAGAAAATTCAGAAGATTTCCAACCCAGGAAAGCAAGATTTATGATTCTAGCATGCATGGTTCAAAAGTTATTGTCATTATTAAATGATTGCTTTTTCGGACGTTTCAGGCGCAGAGAAGCGTAAAAATGGGCTTTCCAGCCTGCAAGTCACACTTTTATGAAAACTTGCATAACTCAAAAAGTTGAGCTTTTTTCACCAAATCTGCACTAAATATAGAAAATTCAGAAGATTTCCAACCCAGGAAAGCAAGATTTATGATTCTAGCATGCATGGTTCAAAAGTTATTGTCATTATTAAATGATTGCTTTTTCGGACGTTTTAGGCTCAGAGAAGCGAAAAAATGGGCTTTCCAGCCTGCAAGTCACACTTTTATGAAAACTTGCATAACTCAAAAACTTGAGCTTTTTTCACCAAATCTGCACTAAATATAGAAAATTCAGAAGATTTCCAACCCAGGAAAGCAAGAATCATGATTCTAGCATGCACGGTTCAAAAGTAATTGTCATTATAAATGATTGCTTTTTCGGACGTTTCAGGCGCAGATACGCGTAAAAGAGAGCTTTTGAGCCTGCAAGTCACACTTGTATGAAAACTTGCATAACTCAAAAAGTTGAGCTTTTTCACCAAATCTGCACTAAATATAGAAAATTCAGAAGATTTCCAACCCAGGAAAGCAAGAATCATGATTCTAGCATGCATGGTTCAAAAGTTATTGTCATTATTAAATGATTGCTTTTCCGGACGTTTCAGGCGCAGATACGCGTAAAAGAGAGCTTTTAAACCTGCAAGTCACACTTGTATGAAAACTTGCATAACTCAAAAAGTTGAGCTTTTTTCACCAAATCTGCACTAAATATAGAAAATTCAGAAGATTTCCAACCCAGGAAAGCAAGAATCATGATTCTAGCATGCATGGTTCAAAAGTTATTGTCATTATTAAATCATTGCTTTTTTGGACGTTTCAGGCGCATATACGCGTAAAAGAGAGCTTTTGAGCCTGCAAGTCACACTTGTATGAAAACTTGCATAAGTCAAAAAGTTGAGCTTTTTTCACCAAATCTGCACTAAATATAGAAAATTCAGAAGATTTCCCACCCAGGAAAGCAAGAATCATGATTCTAGCATGCATGGTTCAAAAGTTATTGTCATTATTAAATGATTGCTTTTTCGGACGTTTCAGGCGCAGATACGCGTAAAAGAGAGCTTTTCAGCCTGCAAGTCACACTTGTATGAAATCTTGCAAAACTCAAAAAGTTGAGCTTTTTTTCACCAAATTTGCACTAAATATAGAAAATTCCGAAGATTTCCAACCCAGGAAAGCAAGAATCATGATTCTAGCATCTATGGTTCAAAAGTTATCTTCATTATTAAATGATTGCTTTTTCGGACGTTTCAGGCGCAGATAAGCTTAAAAGCGAGCTTTTGAGCCTGCAAGTCACACTTGTATGAAAACTTGCATAACTCAAAAAGTTGAGCTTTTTTCACCAAATCTGCACTAAATATAGAAAATTCAGAAGATTTCCAACCCAGGAAAGCAAGAATCATGATTCTAGCATCTATGGTTCAAAAGTTATCTTCATTATTAAATGATTGCTTTTTCGGACGTTTCAGGCGCAGATAAGCTTAAAAGCGAGCTTTTGAGCCTGCAAGTCACACTTGTATGAAAACTTGCATAAC
>NW_028283258.1:0-31505 GCF_059441175.1 Urocampus carinirostris
ATATTTAGTGCAGATTTGGTGAAAAAGCTCAACTTTTTGAGTTATGCAAGTTTTCATAAAAGTGTGACTTGCAGGCTGGAAAGCCCATTTTTAAGCTTATCTGCGCCTGAAACGTCCGAAAAAGCAATCATTTAATAATGACAATAACTTTTGAACCATGCATGCTAGAATCATAATTCTTGCTTTCCTGGGTTGGAAATCTTCTGAATTTTCTATATTTAGTGCAGATTTGGTGAAAAAAGCTCAACTTTTTGAGTTATGCAAGTTTTCATAAAAGTGTGACTTGCAGGCTGGAAAGCCCATTTTTAAGCTTATCTGCGCCTGAAACGTCCGAAAAAGCAATCATTTAATAATGACAATAACTTTGGAACCATGCATGCTAGAATCATAATTCTTGCTTTTCTAGGTTGGAAATCTTCTGAATTTTCTATATTTAGTGCAGATTTGGTGAAAAAAGCTCAAGTTTTTGAGTTATGCAAGTTTTCATAAAAGTGTGACTTGCAGGCTGGAAAGCCCATTTTTGCACTTCTCTGAGCCTAAAACGTCCGAAAAAGCAATCATTTAATAATGACAATAACTTTTGAACCATGCATGCTAGAATCATAAATCTTGCTTTCCTGGGTTGGAAATCTTCTGAATTTTCTATATTTAGTGCAGATTTGGTGAAAAAAGCTCAACTTTTTGAGTTATGCAAGTTTTCATAAAAGTGTGACTTGCAGGCTGGAAAGCCCATTTTTAAGCTTATCTGCGCCTGAAACGTCCGAAAAAGCAATCATTTAATAATGACAATAACTTTTGAACCATGCATGCTAGAATCATAATTCTTGCTTTCCTGGGTTGGAAATCTTCTGAATTTTCTATATTTAGTGCAGATTTGGTGAAAAAAGCTCAACTTTTTGAGTTATGCAAGTTTTCATAAAAGTGTGACTTGCAGGCTGGAAAGCCCATTTTTGCACTTCTCTGAGCCTAAAACGTCCGAAAAAGCAATCATTTAATAATGACAATAACTTTTGAACCATGCATGCTAGAATCATAAATCTTGCTTTCCTGGGTTGGAAATCTTCTGAATTTTCTATATTTAGTGCAGATTTGGTGAAAAAAGCTCAACTTTTTGAGTTATGCAAGTTTTCATAAAAGTGTGACTTGCAGGCTGGAAAGCCCATTTTTAAGCTTATCTGCGCCTGAAACGTCCGAAAAAGCAATCATTTAATAATGACAATAACTTTTGAACCATGCATGCTAGAATCATAATTCTTGCTTTCCTGGGTTGGAAATCTTCTGAATTTTCTATATTTAGTGCAGATTTGGTGAAAAAAGCTCAACTTTTTGAGTTATGCAAGTTTTCATAAAAGTGTGACTTGCAGGCTGGAAAGCCCATTTTTAAGCTTATCTGCGCCTGAAACGTCCGAAAAAGCAATCATTTAATAATGACAATAACTTTGGAACCATGCATGCTAGAATCATAATTCTTGCTTTTCTAGGTTGGAAATCTTCTGAATTTTCTATATTTAGTGCAGATTTGGTGAAAAAAGCTCAAGTTTTTGAGTTATGCAAGTTTTCATAAAAGTGTGACTTGCAGGCTGGAAAGCCCATTTTTGCACTTCTCTGAGCCTAAAACGTCCGAAAAAGCAATCATTTAATAATGACAATAACTTTTGAACCATGCATGCTAGAATCATAAATCTTGCTTTCCTGGGTTGGAAATCTTCTGAATTTTCTATATTTAGTGCAGATTTGGTGAAAAAAGCTCAACTTTTTGAGTTATGCAAGTTTTCATAAAAGTGTGACTTGCAGGCTGGAAAGCCCATTTTTAAGCTTATCTGCGCCTGAAACGTCCGAAAAAGCAATCATTTAATAATGACAATAACTTTTGAACCATGCATGCTAGAATCATAATTCTTGCTTTCCTGGGTTGGAAATCTTCTGAATTTTCTATATTTAGTGCAGATTTGGTGAAAAAAGCTCAAGTTTTTGAGTTATGCAAGTTTTCATAAAAGTGTGACTTGCAGGCTGGAAGCCCATTTTTGCACTTCTCTGAGCCTAAAACGTCCGAAAAAGCAATCATTTAATAATGACAATAACTTTTGAACCATGCATGCTAGAATCATAAATCTTGCTTTCCTGGGTTGGAAATCTTCTGAATTTTCTATATTTAGTGCAGATTTGGTGAAAAAAGCTCAACTTTTTGAGTTATGCAAGTTTTCATAAAAGTGTGACTTGCAGGCTGGAAAGCCCATTTTTAAGCTTATCTGCGCCTGAAACGTCCGAAAAAGCAATCATTTAATAATGACAATAACTTTTGAACCATGCATGCTAGAATCATAATTCTTGCTTTCCTGGGTTGGAAATCTTCTGAATTTTCTATATTTAGTGCAGATTTGGTGAAAAAAGCTCAACTTTTTGAGTTATGCAAGTTTTCATAAAAGTGTGACTTGCAGGCTGGAAAGCCCATTTTTAAGCTTATCTGCGCCTGAAACGTCCGAAAAAGCAATCATTTAATAATGACAATAACTTTGGAACCATGCATGCTAGAATCATAATTCTTGCTTTTCTAGGTTGGAAATCTTCTGAATTTTCTATATTTAGTGCAGATTTGGTGAAAAAAGCTCAAGTTTTTGAGTTATGCAAGTTTTCATAAAAGTGTGACTTGCAGGCTGGAAAGCCCATTTTTGCACTTCTCTGAGCCTAAAACGTCCGAAAAAGCAATCATTTAATAATGACAATAACTTTTGAACCATGCATGCTAGAATCATAAATCTTGCTTTCCTGGGTTGGAAATCTTCTGAATTTTCTATATTTAGTGCAGATTTGGTGAAAAAAGCTCAACTTTTTGAGTTATGCAAGTTTTCATAAAAGTGTGACTTGCAGGCTGGAAAGCCCATTTTTAAGCTTATCTGCGCCTGAAACGTCCGAAAAAGCAATCATTTAATAATGACAATAACTTTTGAACCATGCATGCTAGAATCATAATTCTTGCTTTCCTGGGTTGGAAATCTTCTGAATTTTCTATATTTAGTGCAGATTTGGTGAAAAAAGCTCAACTTTTTGAGTTATGCAAGTTTTCATAAAAGTGTGACTTGCAGGCTGGAAAGCCCATTTTTAAGCTTATCTGCGCCTGAAACGTCCGAAAAAGCAATCATTTAATAATGACAATAACTTTGGAACCATGCATGCTAGAATCATAATTCTTGCTTTTCTAGGTTGGAAATCTTCTGAATTTTCTATATTTAGTGCAGATTTGGTGAAAAAAGCTCAACTTTTTGAGTTATGCAAGTTTTCATAAAAGTGTGACTTGCAGGCTGGAAAGCCCATTTTTAAGCTTATCTGCGCCTGAAACGTCCGAAAAAGCAATCATTTAATAATGACAATAACTTTGGAACCATGCATGCTAGAATCATAATTCTTGCTTTTCTAGGTTGGAAATCTTCTGAATTTTCTATATTTAGTGCAGATTTGGTGAAAAAAGCTCAAGTTTTTGAGTTATGCAAGTTTTCATAAAAGTGTGACTTGCAGGCTGGAAAGCCCATTTTTGCACTTCTCTGAGCCTAAAACGTCCGAAAAAGCAATCATTTAATAATGACAATAACTTTTGAACCATGCATGCTAGAATCATAAATCTTGCTTTCCTGGGTTGGAAATCTTCTGAATTTTCTATATTTAGTGCAGATTTGGTGAAAAAAGCTCAACTTTTTGAGTTATGCAAGTTTTCATAAAAGTGTGACTTGCAGGCTGGAAAGCCCATTTTTAAGCTTATCTGCGCCTGAAACGTCCGAAAAAGCAATCATTTAATAATGACAATAACTTTTGAACCATGCATGCTAAAAATCATAATTCTTGCTTTCCTGGGTTGGAAATCTTCTGAATTTTCTATATTTAGTGCAGATTTGGTGAAAAAAGCTCAACTTTTTGAGTTATGCAAGTTTTCATAAAAGTGTGACTTGCAGGCTGGAAAGCCCATTTTTAAGCTTATCTGCGCCTGAAACGTCCGAAAAAGCAATCATTTAATAATGACAATAACTTTGGAACCATGCATGCTAGAATCATAATTCTTGCCTTTCTAGGTTGGAAATCTTCTGAATTTTCTATATTTAGTGCAGATTTGGTGAAAAAAGCTCAAGTTTTTGAGTTATGCAAGTTTTCATAAAAGTGTGACTTGCAGGCTGGAAAGCCCATTTTTGCACTTCTCTGAGCCTAAAACGTCCGAAAAAGCAATCATTTAATAATGACAATAACTTTTGAACCATGCATGCTAGAATCATAAATCTTGCTTTCCTGGGTTGGAAATCTTCTGAATTTTCTATATTTAGTGCAGATTTGGTGAAAAAAGCTCAACTTTTTGAGTTATGCAAGTTTTCATAAAAGTGTGACTTGCAGGCTGGAAAGCCCATTTTTAAGCTTATCTGCGCCTGAAACGTCCGAAAAAGCAATCATTTAATAATGACAATAACTTTTGAACCATGCATGCTAGAATCATAATTCTTGCTTTCCTGGGTTGGAAATCTTCTGAATTTTCTATATTTAGTGCAGATTTGGTGAAAAAAGCTCAACTTTTTGAGTTATGCAAGTTTTCATAAAAGTGTGACTTGCAGGCTGGAAAGCCCATTTTTAAGCTTATTTGCGCCTGAAACGTCCGAAAAAGCAATCATTTAATAATGACAATAACTTTGGAACCATGCATGCTAGAATCATAATTCTTGCTTTTCTAGGTTGGAAATCTTCTGAATTTTCTATATTTAGTGCAGATTTGGTGAAAAAAGCTCAAGTTTTTGAGTTATGCAAGTTTTCATAAAAGTGTGACTTGCAGGCTGGAAAGCCCATTTTTGCACTTCTCTGAGCCTAAAACGTCCGAAAAAGCAATCATTTAATAATGACAATAACTTTTGAACCATGCATGCTAGAATCATAAATCTTGCTTTCCTGGGTTGGAAATCTTCTGAATTTTCTATATTTAGTGCAGATTTGGTGAAAAAAGCTCAACTTTTTGAGTTATGCAAGTTTTCATAAAAGTGTGACTTGCAGGCTGGAAAGCCCATTTTTAAGCTTATCTGCGCCTGAAACGTCCGAAAAAGCAATCATTTAATAATGACAATAACTTTGGAACCATGCATGCTAGAATCATAATTCTTGCTTTTCTAGGTTGGAAATCTTCTGAATTTTCTATATTTAGTGCAGATTTGGTGAAAAAAGCTCAAGTTTTTGAGTTATGCAAGTTTTCATAAAAGTGTGACTTGCAGGCTGGAAAGCCCATTTTTGCACTTCTCTGAGCCTAAAACGTCCGAAAAAGCAATCATTTAATAATGACAATAACTTTTGAACCATGCATGTTAGAATCATAAATCTTGCTTTCCTGGGTTGGAAATCTTCTGAATTTTCTATATTTAGTGCAGATTTGGTGAAAAAAGCTCAACTTTTTGAGTTATGCAAGTTTTCATAAAAGTGTGACTTGCAGGCTGGAAAGCCCATTTTTAAGCTTATCTGCGCCTGAAACGTCCGAAAAAGCAATCATTTAATAATGACAATAACTTTTGAACCATGCATGCTAGAATCATAATTCTTGCTTTCCTGGGTTGGAAATCTTCTGAATTTTCTATATTTAGTGCAGATTTGGTGAAAAAAAGCTCAACTTTTTGAGTTATGCAAGTTTTCATAAAAGTGTGACTTGCAGGCTGGAAAGCCCATTTTTAAGCTTATCTGCGCCTGAAACGTCCGAAAAAGCAATCATTTAATAATGACAATAACTTTGGAACCATGCATGCTAGAATCATAATTCTTGCTTTTATAGGTTGGAAATCTTCTGAATTTTCTATATTTGGTGCAGATTTGGTGAAAAAAGCTCAAGTTTTTGAGTTATGCAAGTTTTCATAAAAGTGTGACTTGCAGGCTGGAAAGCCCATTTTTGCACTTCTCTGAGCCTGAAACGTCCGAAAAAGCAATCATTTAATAATGACAATAACTTTTGAACCATGCATGCTAGAATCATAATTCTTGCTTTCCTGGGTTGGAAATCTTCTGAATTTTCTATATTTAGTGCAGATTTGGTGAAAAAAGCTCAACTTTTTGAGTTATGCAAGTTTTCATAAAAGTGTGACTTGCAGGCTGGAAAGCCCATTTTTAAGCTTATCTGCGCCTGAAACGTCCGAAAAAGCAATCATTTAATAATGACAATAACTTTTGAACCATGCATGCTAGAATCATAATTCTTGCTTTCCTGGGTTGGAAATCTTCTGAATTTTCTATATTTAGTGCAGATTTGGTGAAAAAAGCTCAACTTTTTGAGTTATGCAAGTTTTCATAAAAGTGTGACTTGCAGGCTGGAAAGCCCATTTTTAAGCTTATCTGCGCCTGAAACGTCCGAAAAAGCAATCATTTAATAATGACAATAACTTTGGAACCATGCATGCTAGAATCATAATTCTTGCTTTTATAGGTTGGAAATCTTCTGAATTTTCTATATTTGGTGCAGATTTGGTGAAAAAAGCTCAACTTTTGAGTTATGCAAGTTTTCATAAAAGTGTGACTTGCAGGCTGGAAAGCCCATTTTTGCACTTCTCTGAGCCTGAAACGTCCGAAAAAGCAATCATTTAATAATGACAATAACTTTTGAACCATGCATGCTAGAATCATAATTCTTGCTTTCCTGGGTTGGAAATCTTCTGAATTTTCTATATTTAGTGCAGATTTGGTGAAAAAAGCTCAACTTTTTGAGTTATGCAAGTTTTCATAAAAGTGTGACTTGCAGGCTGGAAAGCCCATTTTTAAGCTTATCTGCGCCTGAAACGTCCGAAAAAGCAATCATTTAATAATGACAATAACTTTGGAACCATGCATGCTAGAATCATAATTCTTGCTTTTCTAGGTTGGAAATCTTCTGAATTTTCTATATTTGGTGCAGATTTGGTGAAAAAAGCTCAACTTTTTGAGTTATGCAAGTTTTCATAAAAGTGTGACTTGCAGGCTGGAAAGCCCATTTTTGCACTTCTCTGAGCCTAAAACGTCCGAAAAAGCAATCATTTAATAATGACAATAACTTTTGAACCATGCATGCTAGAATCATAAATCTTGCTTTCCTGGGTTGGAAATCTTCAGAATTTTCTATATTTAGTGCAGATTTGGTGAAAAAAGCTCAACTTTTTGAGTTATGCAAGTTTTCATAAAAGTGTGACTTGCAGGCTGGAAAACCCATTTTTAAGCTTATCTGCGCCTGAAACGTCCGAAAAAGCAATCATTTAATAATGACAATAACTTTTGAACCATGCATGCTAGAATCATAATTATTGCTTTCCTGGGTTGGAAATCTTCTGAATTTTCTATATTTAGTGCAGATTTGGTGAAAAAAGCTCAACTTTTTGAGTTATGCAAGTTTTCATAAAAGTGTGACTTGCAGGCTGGAAAGCCCATTTTTAAGCTTATCTGCGCCTGAAACGTCCGAAAAAGCAATCATTTAATAATGACAATAACTTTGGAACCATGCATGCTAGAATCATAATTCTTGCTTTTCTAGGTTGGAAATCTTCTGAATTTTCTATATTTAGTGCAGATTTGGTGAAAAAAGCTCAAGTTTTTGAGTTATGCAAGTTTTCATAAAAGTGTGACTTGCAGGCTGGAAAGCCCATTTTTGCACTTCTCTGAGCCTAAAACGTCCGAAAAAGCAATCATTTAATAATGACAATAACTTTTGAACCATGCATGCTAGAATCATAAATCTTGCTTTCCTGGGTTGGAAATCTTCTGAATTTTCTATATTTAGTGCAGATTTGGTGAAAAAAGCTCAACTTTTTGAGTTATGCAAGTTTTCATAAAAGTGTGACTTGCAGGCTGGAAAGCCCATTTTTAAGCTTATCTGCGCCTGAAACGTCCGAAAAAGCAATCATTTAATAATGACAATAACTTTTGAACCATGCATGCTAGAATCATAATTCTTGCTTTCCTGGTTGGAAATCTTCTGAATTTTCTATATTTAGTGCAGATTTGGTGAAAAAAGCTCAACTTTTTGAGTTATGCAAGTTTTCATAAAAGTGTGACTTGCAGGCTGGAAAGCCCATTTTTAAGCTTATCTGCGCCTGAAACGTCCGAAAAAGCAATCATTTAATAATGACAATAACTTTGGAACCATGCATGCTAGAATCATAATTCTTGCTTTTCTAGGTTGGAAATCTTCTGAATTTTCTATATTTAGTGCAGATTTGGTGAAAAAAGCTCAAGTTTTTGAGTTATGCAAGTTTTCATAAAAGTGTGACTTGCAGGCTGGAAAGCCCATTTTTGCACTTCTCTGAGCCTAAAACGTCCGAAAAAGCAATCATTTAATAATGACAATAACTTTTGAACCATGCATGCTAGAATCATAAATCTTGCTTTCCTGGGTTGGAAATCTTCTGAATTTTCTATATTTAGTGCAGATTTGGTGAAAAAAGCTCAACTTTTTGAGTTATGCAAGTTTTCATAAAAGTGTGACTTGCAGGCTGGAAAGCCCATTTTTAAGCTTATCTGCGCCTGAAACGTCCGAAAAAGCAATCATTTAATAATGACAATAACTTTTGAACCATGCATGCTAGAATCATAATTCTTGCTTTCCTGGGTTGGAAATCTTCTGAATTTTCTATATTTAGTGCAGATTTGGTGAAAAAAGCTCAACTTTTTGAGTTATGCAAGTTTTCATAAAAGTGTGACTTGCAGGCTGGAAAGCCCATTTTTAAGCTTATCTGCGCCTGAAACGTCCGAAAAAGCAATCATTTAATAATGACAATAACTTTTGAACCATGCATGCTAGAATCATAATTCTTGCTTTCCTGGGTTGGAAATCTTCTGAATTTTCTATATTTAGTGCAGATTTGGTGAAAAAAGCTCAACTTTTTGAGTTATGCAAGTTTTCATAAAAGTGTGACTTGCAGGCTGGAAAGCCCATTTTTAAGCTTATCTGCGCCTGAAACGTCCGAAAAAGCAATCATTTAATAATGACAATAACTTTGGAACCATGCATGCTAGAATCATAATTCTTGCTTTTCTAGGTTGGAAATCTTCTGAATTTTCTATATTTAGTGCAGATTTGGTGAAAAAAGCTCAAGTTTTTGAGTTATGCAAGTTTTCATAAAAGTGTGACTTGCAGGCTGGAAAGCCCATTTTTGCACTTCTCTGAGCCTAAAACGTCCGAAAAAGCAATCATTTAATAATGACAATAACTTTTGAACCATGCATGCTAGAATCATAAATCTTGCTTTCCTGGGTTGGAAATCTTCTGAATTTTCTATATTTAGTGCAGATTTGGTGAAAAAAGCTCAACTTTTTGAGTTATGCAAGTTTTCATAAAAGTGTGACTTGCAGGCTGGAAAGCCCATTTTTAAGCTTATCTGCGCCTGAAACGTCCGAAAAAGCAATCATTTAATAATGACAATAACTTTTGAACCATGCATGCTAGAATCATAATTCTTGCTTTCCTGGGTTGGAAATCTTCTGAATTTTCTATATTTAGTGCAGATTTGGTGAAAAAAGCTCAACTTTTTGAGTTATGCAAGTTTTCATAAAAGTGTGACTTGCAGGCTGGAAAGCCCATTTTTAAGCTTATCTGCGCCTGAAACGTCCGAAAAAGCAATCATTTAATAATGACAATAACTTTGGAACCATGCATGCTAGAATCATAATTCTTGCTTTTCTAGGTTGGAAATCTTCTGAATTTTCTATATTTAGTGCAGATTTGGTGAAAAAAGCTCAAGTTTTTGAGTTATGCAAGTTTTCATAAAAGTGTGACTTGCAGGCTGGAAAGCCCATTTTTGCACTTCTCTGAGCCTAAAACGTCCGAAAAAGCAATCATTTAATAATGACAATAACTTTTGAACCATGCATGCTAGAATCATAAATCTTGCTTTCCTGGGTTGGAAATCTTCTGAATTTTCTATATTTAGTGCAGATTTGGTGAAAAAAGCTCAACTTTTTGAGTTATGCAAGTTTTCATAAAAGTGTGACTTGCAGGCTGGAAAGCCCATTTTTAAGCTTATCTGCGCCTGAAACGTCCGAAAAAGCAATCATTTAATAATGACAATAACTTTTGAACCATGCATGCTAGAATCATAATTCTTGCTTTCCTGGGTTGGAAATCTTCTGAATTTTCTATATTTAGTGCAGATTTGGTGAAAAAAGCTCAACTTTTTGAGTTATGCAAGTTTTCATAAAAGTGTGACTTGCAGGCTGGAAAGCCCATTTTTAAGCTTATCTGCGCCTGAAACGTCCGAAAAAGCAATCATTTAATAATGACAATAACTTTGGAACCATGCATGCTAGAATCATAATTCTTGCTTTTCTAGGTTGGAAATCTTCTGAATTTTCTATATTTAGTGCAGATTTGGTGAAAAAAGCTCAAGTTTTTGAGTTATGCAAGTTTTCATAAAAGTGTGACTTGCAGGCTGGAAAGCCCATTTTTGCACTTCTCTGAGCCTAAAACGTCCGAAAAAGCAATCATTTAATAATGACAATAACTTTTGAACCATGCATGCTAGAATCATAAATCTTGCTTTCCTGGGTTGGAAATCTTCTGAATTTTCTATATTTAGTGCAGATTTGGTGAAAAAAGCTCAACTTTTTGAGTTATGCAAGTTTTCATAAAAGTGTGACTTGCAGGCTGGAAAGCCCATTTTTAAGCTTATCTGCGCCTGAAACGTCCGAAAAAGCAATCATTTAATAATGACAATAACTTTGGAACCATGCATGCTAGAATCATAATTCTTGCTTTTCTAGGTTGGAAATCTTCTGAATTTTCTATATTTAGTGCAGATTTGGTGAAAAAAGCTCAAGTTTTTGAGTTATGCAAGTTTTCATAAAAGTGTGACTTGCAGGCTGGAAAGCCCATTTTTGCACTTCTCTGAGCCTAAAACGTCCGAAAAAGCAATCATTTAATAATGACAATAACTTTTGAACCATGCATGCTAGAATCATAAATCTTGCTTTCCTGGGTTGGAAATCTTCTGAATTTTCTATATTTAGTGCAGATTTGGTGAAAAAAGCTCAACTTTTTGAGTTATGCAAGTTTTCATAAAAGTGTGACTTGCAGGCTGGAAAGCCCATTTTTAAGCTTATCTGCGCCTGAAACGTCCGAAAAAGCAATCATTTAATAATGACAATAACTTTTGAACCATGCATGCTAGAATCATAATTCTTGCTTTCCTGGGTTGGAAATCTTCTGAATTTTCTATATTTACAGGGATGTGATTTGACCAAAGTGAAATTATCTGAAAATTAGCGGGGAGGGGGGGGGGTGATTGCTAGCTGGGGGGGGGGGGGGAAACCAGGTAGGACCAGGGCAGTAAAAAGTACAATAAGTATAGGCCCTACAGTAAAGTGTTGGTGTAATGTACACATGAAAATCTATTATTGTAATTGTTAAATATTTATGGCCATTTTTATTACGTTATAATATTTTCGAAAAAAATGGGAAAACTGTCAAATAAATTTGAAAAGTTTACCACCTACCTCAAAATTCACGACTCTATCAGCAACTGGTACAGGTTGTTGGGGTGGATCACGTCTCTTTATTACCGCTTCCGATTGTGATGTCAATAAGGGATGGAGGCCGTAAAGTTTTGGAGTTTTCGTTTGGGCACCGAAACTTCCAGCGATGGAATAATTTGTCGTTCTTGACTGGAGTTCTTTCACGTGTTTTTTGCTCTTGCGTGACTTTCAAGAGCTTTGAAACCTCTCCCACCATAGTCGATGGTATCATGACACCAAATGCAAAGTGCTTTCCCGGCACGATCGATCTTCCGAATAAAGTCATTGAACAAATTCGTCACAGTCTTCTTTCCAACATTCGTAGATAATTCCTTCTCCAACCAGTCCCATCGAAACTTGTTTTTTTACAATCTTATCAATTTCTTTAGCTCGCGGAGCATCTTTGCGTTCGATCACGGACATCTTTCTTTAAACACCCGGCAAAAACGTGTGAGAAATGAACAATGGCACACTCCTATAACAAGCGCGTTTATTGGTCAACACGAGACTTCAACCAATCGCAAGTACGTTTCATTTCAGTTACGGAAACACTCAAATGGCATGCTGTCGAGACGAAATCGTTTTTTTTTTACCAATTAAAACACCGGAAATTTTAAAATTTTATTTTTGGAGATAAAAAAAGCGGAATTCCGCGAATTAGCGGAAAAATCACATCCCTGTATTTAGTGCAGATTTGGTGAAAAAAGCTCAACTTTTTGAGTTATGCAAGTTTTCATAAAAGTGTGACTTGCAGGCTGGAAAGCCCATTTTTAAGCTTATCTGCGCCTGAAACGTCCGAAAAAGCAATCATTTAATAATGACAATAACTTTGGAACCATGCATGCTAGAATCATAATTCTTGCTTTTCTAGGTTGGAAATCTTCTGAATTTTCTATATTTAGTGCAGATTTGGTGAAAAAAGCTCAAGTTTTTGAGTTATGCAAGTTTTCATAAAAGTGTGACTTGCAGGCTGGAAAGCCCATTTTTGCACTTCTCTGAGCCTAAAACGTCCGAAAAAGCAATCATTTAATAATGACAATAACTTTTGAACCATGCATGCTAGAATCATAAATCTTGCTTTCCTGGGTTGGAAATCTTCTGAATTTTCTATATTTAGTGCAGATTTGGTGAAAAAAGCTCAACTTTTTGAGTTATGCAAGTTTTCATAAAAGTGTGACTTGCAGGCTGGAAAGCCCATTTTTAAGCTTATCTGCGCCTGAAACGTCCGAAAAAGCAATCATTTAATAATGACAATAACTTTTGAACCATGCATGCTAGAATCATAATTCTTGCTTTCCTGGGTTGGAAATCTTCTGAATTTTCTATATTAGGTGCAGATTTGGTGAAAAAAGCTCAACTTTTTGAGTTATGCAAGTTTTCATAAAAGTGTGACTTGCAGGCTGGAAAGCCCATTTTTAAGCTTATCTGCGCCTGAAACGTCCGAAAAAGCAATCATTTAATAATGACAATAACTTTGGAACCATGCATGCTAGAATCATAATTCTTGCTTTTCTAGGTTGGAAATCTTCTGAATTTTCTATATTTAGTGCAGATTTGGTGAAAAAAGCTCAAGTTTTTGAGTTATGCAAGTTTTCATAAAAGTGTGACTTGCAGGCTGGAAAGCCCATTTTTGCACTTCTCTGAGCCTAAAACGTCCGAAAAAGCAATCATTTAATAATGACAATAACTTTTGAACCATGCATGCTAGAATCATAAATCTTGCTTTCCTGGGTTGGAAATCTTCTGAATTTTCTATATTTAGTGCAGATTTGGTGAAAAAAGCTCAACTTTTTGAGTTATGCAAGTTTTCATAAAAGTGTGACTTGCAGGCTGGAAAGCCCATTTTTAAGCTTATCTGCGCCTGAAACGTCCGAAAAAGCAATCATTTAATAATGACAATAACTTTTGAACCATGCATGCTAGAATCATAATTCTTGCTTTCCTGGGTTGGAAATCTTCTGAATTTTCTATATTTAGTGCAGATTTGGTGAAAAAAGCTCAACTTTTTGAGTTATGCAAGTTTTCATAAAAGTGTGACTTGCAGGCTGGAAAGCCCATTTTTAAGCTTATCTGCGCCTGAAACGTCCGAAAAAGCAATCATTTAATAATGACAATAACTTTGGAACCATGCATGCTAGAATCATAATTCTTGCTTTTCTAGGTTGGAAATCTTCTGAATTTTCTATATTTAGTGCAGATTTGGTGAAAAAAGCTCAAGTTTTTGAGTTATGCAAGTTTTCATAAAAGTGTGACTTGCGGCTGGAAAGCCCATTTTTGCACTTCTCTGAGCCTAAAACGTCCGAAAAAGCAATCATTTAATAATGACAATAACTTTTGAACCATGCATGCTAGAATCATAAATCTTGCTTTCCTGGGTTGGAAATCTTCTGAATTTTCTATATTTAGTGCAGATTTGGTGAAAAAAGCTCAACTTTTTGAGTTATGCAAGTTTTCATAAAAGTGTGACTTGCAGGCTGGAAAGCCCATTTTTAAGCTTATCTGCGCCTGAAACGTCCGAAAAAGCAATCATTTAATAATGACAATAACTTTTGAACCATGCATGCTAGAATCATAATTCTTGCTTTCCTGGGTTGGAAATCTTCTGAATTTTCTATATTTAGTGCAGATTTGGTGAAAAAAGCTCAACTTTTTGAGTTATGCAAGTTTTCATAAAAGTGTGACTTGCAGGCTGGAAAGCCCATTTTTAAGCTTATCTGCGCCTGAAACGTCCGAAAAAGCAATCATTTAATAATGACAATAACTTTTGAACCATGCATGCTAGAATCATAATTCTTGCTTTCCTGGGTTGGAAATCTTCTGAATTTTCTATATTTAGTGCAGATTTGGTGAAAAAAGCTCAACTTTTTGAGTTATGCAAGTTTTCATAAAAGTGTGACTTGCAGGCTGGAAAGCCCATTTTTAAGCTTATCTGCGCCTGAAACGTCCGAAAAAGCAATCATTTAATAATGACAATAACTTTGGAACCATGCATGCTAGAATCATAATTCTTGCTTTTCTAGGTTGGAAATCTTCTGAATTTTCTATATTTAGTGAAGATTTGGTGAAAAAAGCTCAAGTTTTTGAGTTATGCAAGTTTTCATAAAAGTGTGACTTGCAGGCTGGAAAGCCCATTTTTGCACTTCTCTGAGCCTAAAACGTCCGAAAAAGCAATCATTTAATAATGACAATAACTTTTGAACCATGCATGCTAGAATCATAAATCTTGCTTTCCTGGGTTGGAAATCTTCTGAATTTTCTATATTTAGTGCAGATTTGGTGAAAAAAGCTCAACTTTTTGAGTTATGCAAGTTTTCATAAAAGTGTGACTTGCAGGCTGGAAAGCCCATTTTTAAGCTTATCTGCGCCTGAAACGTCCGAAAAAGCAATCATTTAATAATGACAATAACTTTGGAACCATGCATGCTAGAATCATAATTCTTGCTTTTCTAGGTTGGAAATCTTCTGAATTTTCTATATTTAGTGCAGATTTGGTGAAAAAAGCTCAAGTTTTTGAGTTATGCAAGTTTTCATAAAAGTGTGACTTGCAGGCTGGAAAGCCCATTTTTGCACTTCTCTGAGCCTAAAACGTCCGAAAAAGCAATCATTTAATAATGACAATAACTTTTGAACCATGCATGCTAGAATCATAAATCTTGCTTTCCTGGGTTGGAAATCTTCTGAATTTTCTATATTTAGTGCAGATTTGGTGAAAAAAGCTAAACTTTTTGAGTTATGCAAGTTTTCATAAAAGTGTGACTTGCAGGCTGGAAAGCCCATTTTTAAGCTTATCTGCGCCTGAAACGTCCGAAAAAGCAATCATTTAATAATGACAATAACTTTGGAACCATGCATGCTAGAATCATAATTCTTGCTTTTCTAGGTTGGAAATCTTCTGAATTTTCTATATTTGGTGCAGATTTGGTGAAAAAAGCTCAAGTTTTTGAGTTATGCAAGTTTTCATAAAAGTGTGACTTGCAGGCTGGAAAGCCCATTTTTGCACTTCTCTGAGCCTAAAACGTCCGAAAAAGCAATCATTTAATAATGACAATAACTTTTGAACCATGCATGCTAGAATCATAAATCTTGCTTTCCTGGGTTGGAAATCTTCTGAATTTTCTATATTTAGTGCAGATTTGGTGAAAATAGCTCAACTTTTTGAGTTATGCAAGTTTTCATAAAAGTGTGACTTGCAGGCTGGAAAGCCCATTTTTAAGCTTATCTGCGCCTGAAACGTCCGAAAAAGCAATCATTTAATAATGACAATAACTTTTGAACCATGCATGCTAGAATCATAATTCTTGCTTTCCTGGGTTGGAAATCTTCTGAATTTTCTATATTTAGTGCAGATTTGGTGAAAAAAGCTCAACTTTTTGAGTTATGCAAGTTTTCATAAAAGTGTGACTTGCAGGCTGGAAAGCCCATTTTTAAGCTTATCTGCGCCTGAAACGTCCGAAAAAGCAATCATTTAATAATGACAATAACTTTGGAACCATGCATGCTAGAATCATAATTCTTGCTTTTCTAGGTTGGAAATCTTCTGAATTTTCTATATTTAGTGCAGATTTGGTGAAAAAAGCTCAAGTTTTTGAGTTATGCAAGTTTTCATAAAAGTGTGACTTGCAGGCTGGAAAGCCCATTTTTGCACTTCTCTGAGCCTAAAACGTCCGAAAAAGCAATCATTTAATAATGACAATAACTTTTGAACCATGCATGCTAGAATCATAAATCTTGCTTTCCTGGGTTGGAAATCTTCTGAATTTTCTATATTTAGTGCAGATTTGGTGAAAAAAGCTCAACTTTTTGAGTTATGCAAGTTTTCATAAAAGTGTGACTTGCAGGCTGGAAAGCCCATTTTTAAGCTTATCTGCGCCTGAAACGTCCGAAAAAGCAATCATTTAATAATGACAATAACTTTGGAACCATGCATGCTAGAATCATAATTCTTGCTTTTCTAGGTTGGAAATCTTCTGAATTTTCTATATTTAGTGCAGATTTGGTGAAAAAAGCTCAAGTTTTTGAGTTATGCAAGTTTTCATAAAAGTGTGACTTGCAGGCTGGAAAGCCCATTTTTGCACTTCTCTGAGCCTAAAACGTCCAAAAAAGCAATCATTTAATAATGACAATAACTTTTGAACCATGCATGCTAGAATCATAAATCTTGCTTTCCTGGGTTGGAAATCTTCTGAATTTTCTATATTTAGTGCAGATTTGGTGAAAAAAGCTCAACTTTTTGAGTTATGCAAGTTTTCATAAAAGTGTGACTTGCAGGCTGGAAAGCCCATTTTTAAGCTTATCTGCGCCTGAAACGTCCGAAAAAGCAATCATTTAATAATGACAATAACTTTGGAACCATGCATGCTAGAATCATAATTCTTGCTTTTCTAGGTTGGAAATCTTCTGAATTTTCTATATTTGGTGCAGATTTGGTGAAAAAAGCTCAAGTTTTTGAGTTATGCAAGTTTTCATAAAAGTGTGACTTGCAGGCTGGAAAGCCCATTTTTGCACTTCTCTGAGCCTAAAACGTCCGAAAAAGCAATCATTTAATAATGACAATAACTTTTGAACCATGCATGCTAGAATCATAAATCTTGCTTTCCTGGGTTGGAAATCTTCTGAATTTTCTATATTTAGTGCAGATTTGGTGAAAACAGCTCAACTTTTTGAGTTATGCAAGTTTTCATAAAAGTGTGACTTGCAGGCTGGAAAGCCCATTTTTAAGCTTATCTGCGCCTGAAACGTCCGAAAAAGCAATCATTTAATAATGACAATAACTTTTGAACCATGCATGCTAGAATCATAATTCTTGCTTTCCTGGGTTGGAAATCTTCTGAATTTTCTATATTTAGTGCAGATTTGGTGAAAAAAGCTCAACTTTTTGAGTTATGCAAGTTTTCATAAAAGTGTGACTTGCAGGCTGGAAAGCCCATTTTTAAGCTTATCTGCGCCTGAAACGTCCGAAAAAGCAATCATTTAATAATGACAATAACTTTGGAACCATGCATGCTAGAATCATAATTCTTGCTTTTCTAGGTTGGAAATCTTCTGAATTTTCTATATTTAGTGCAGATTTGGTGAAAAAAGCTCAAGTTTTTGAGTTATGCAAGTTTTCATAAAAGTGTGACTTGCAGGCTGGAAAGCCCATTTTTGCACTTCTCTGAGCCTAAAACGTCCGAAAAAGCAATCATTTAATAATGACAATAACTTTTGAACCATGCATGCTAGAATCATAAATCTTGCTTTCCTGGGTTGGAAATCTTCTGAATTTTCTATATTTAGTGCAGATTTGGTGAAAAAAGCTCAACTTTTTGAGTTATGCAAGTTTTCATAAAAGTGTGACTTGCAGGCTGGAAAGCCCATTTTTGCACTTCTCTGAGCCTAAAACGTCCGAAAAAGCAATCATTTAATAATGACAATAACTTTTGAACCATGCATGCTAGAATCATAAATCTTGCTTTCCTGGGTTGGAAATCTTCTGAATTTTCTATATTTAGTGCAGATTTGGTGAAAAAAGCTCAACTTTTTGAGTTATGCAAGTTTTCATAAAAGTGTGACTTGCAGGCTGGAAAGCCCATTTTTAAGCTTATCTGCGCCTGAAACGTCCGAAAAAGCAATCATTTAATAATGACAATAACTTTGGAACCATGCATGCTAGAATCATAATTCTTGCTTTTCTAGGTTGGAAATCTTCTGAATTTTCTATATTTAGTGCAGATTTGGTGAAAAAAGCTCAAGTTTTTGAGTTATGCAAGTTTTCATAAAAGTGTGACTTGCAGGCTGGAAAGCCAATTTTTGCACTTCTCTGAGCCTAAAACGTCCGAAAAAGCAATCATTTAATAATGACAATAACTTTTGAACCATGCATGCTAGAATCATAAATCTTGCTTTCCTGGGTTGGAAATCTTCTGAATTTTCTATATTTAGTGCAGATTTGGTGAAAAAAGCTCAACTTTTTGAGTTATGCAAGTTTTCATAAAAGTGTGACTTGCAGGCTGGAAAGCCCATTTTTAAGCTTATCTGCGCCTGAAACGTCCGAAAAAGCAATCATTTAATAATGACAATAACTTTTGAACCATGCATGCTAGAATCATAATTCTTGCTTTCCTGGGTTGGAAATCTTCTGAATTTTCTATATTTAGTGCAGATTTGGTGAAAAAAGCTCAACTTTTTGAGTTATGCAAGTTTTCATAAAAGTGTGACATGCAGGCTGGAAAGCCCATTTTTAAGCTTATCTGCGCCTGAAACGTCCGAAAAAGCAATCATTTAATAATGACAATAACTTTGGAACCATGCATGCTAGAATCATAATTCTTGCTTTTCTAGGTTGGAAATCTTCTGAATTTTCTATATTTAGTGCAGATTTGGTGAAAAAAGCTCAAGTTTTTGAGTTATGCAAGTTTTCATAAAAGTGTGACTTGCAGGCTGGAAAGCCCATTTTTGCACTTCTCTGAGCCTAAAACGTCCGAAAAAGCAATCATTTAATAATGACAATAACTTTTTAACCATGCATGCTAGAATCATAAATCTTGCTTTCCTGGGTTGGAAATCTTCTGAATTTTCTATATTTAGTGCAGATTTGGTGAAAAAAGCTCAACTTTTTGAGTTATGCAAGTTTTCATAAAAGTGTGACTTGCAGGCTGGAAAGCCCATTTTTAAGCTTATCTGCGCCTGAAACGTCCGAAAAAGCAATCATTTAATAATGACAATAACTTTTGAACCATGCATGCTAGAATCATAATTCTTGCTTTCCTGGGTTGGAAATCTTCTGAATTTTCTATATTTAGTGCAGATTTGGTAAAAAAGGTCAACTTTTTGAGTTATGCAAGTTTTCATAAAAGTGTGACTTGCAGGCTGGAAAGCCCATTTTTAAGCTTATCTGCGCCTGAAACGTCCGAAAAAGCAATCATTTAATAATGACAATAACTTTGGAACCATGCATGCTAGAATCATAATTCTTGCTTTTCTAGGTTGGAAATCTTCTGAATTTTCTATATTTAGTGCAGATTTGGTGAAAAAAGCTCAAGTTTTTGAGTTATGCAAGTTTTCATAAAAGTGTGACTTGCAGGCTGGAAAGCCCATTTTTGCACTTCTCTGAGCCTAAAACGTCCGAAAAAGCAATCATTTAATAATGACAATAACTTTTGAACCATGCATGCTAGAATCATAATTCTTGCTTTCCTGGGTTGGAAATCTTCTGAATTTTCTATATTTAGTGCAGATTTGGTGAAAAAAGCTCAACTTTTTGAGTTATGCAAGTTTTCATAAAAGTGTGACTTGCAGGCTGGAAAGCCCATTTTTAAGCTTATCTGCGCCTGAAACGTCCGAAAAAGCAATCATTTAATAATGACAATAACTTTGGAACCATGCATGCTAGAATCATAATTCTTGCTTTTCTAGGTTGGAAATCTTCTGAATTTTCTATATTTAGTGCAGATTTGGTGAAAAAAGCTCAAGTTTTTGAGTTATGCAAGTTTTCATAAAAGTGTGACTTGCAGGCTGGAAAGCCCATTTTTGCACTTCTCTGAGCCTAAAACGTCCGAAAAAGCAATCATTTAATAATGACAATAACTTTTGAACCATGCATGCTAGAATCATAAATCTTGCTTTCCTGGGTTGGAAATCTTCTGAATTTTCTATATTTAGTGCAGATTTGGTGAAAAAAGCTCAACTTTTTGAGTTATGCAAGTTTTCATAAAAGTGTGACTTGCAGGCTGGAAAGCCCATTTTTAAGCTTATCTGCGCCTGAAACGTCCGAAAAAGCAATCATTTAATAATGACAATAACTTTTGAACCATGCATGCTAGAATCATAATTCTTGCTTTCCTGGGTTGGAAATCTTCTGAATTTTCTATATTTAGTGCAGATTTGGTGAAAAAAGCTCAACTTTTTGAGTTATGCAAGTTTTCATAAAAGTGTGACTTGCAGGCTGGAAAGCCCATTTTTAAGCTTATCTGCGCCTGAAACGTCCGAAAAAGCAATCATTTAATAATGACAATAACTTTGGAACCATGCATGCTAGAATCATAATTCTTGCTTTTCTAGGTTGGAAATCTTCTGAATTTTCTATATTTAGTGCAGATTTGGTGAAAAAAGCTCAAGTTTTTGAGTTATGCAAGTTTTCATAAAAGTGTGACTTGCAGGCTGGAAAGCCCATTTTTGCACTTCTCTGAGCCTAAAACGTCCGAAAAAGCAATCATTTAATAATGACAATAACTTTTGAACCATGCATGCTAGAATCATAAATCTTGCTTTCCTGGGTTGGAAATCTTCTGAATTTTCTATATTTAGTGCAGATTTGGTGAAAAAAGCTCAAGTTTTTGAGTTATGCAAGTTTTCATAAAAGTGTGACTTGCAGGCTGGAAAGCCCATTTTTGCACTTCTCTGAGCCTAAAACGTCCGAAAAAGCAATCATTTAATAATGACAATAACTTTTGAACCATGCATGCTAGAATCATAAATCTTGCTTTCCTGGGTTGGAAATCTTCTGAATTTTCTATATTTAGTGCAGATTTGGTGAAAAAAGCTCAACTTTTTGAGTTATGCAAGTTTTCATAAAAGTGTGACTTGCAGGCTGGAAAGCCCATTTTTAAGCTTATCTGCGCCTGAAACGTCCGAAAAAGCAATCATTTAATAATGACAATAACTTTTTAACCATGCATGCTAGAATCATAATTCTTGCTTTCCTGGGTTGGAAATCTTCTGAATTTTCTATATTTAGTGCAGATTTGGTGAAAAAAGCTCAACTTTTTGAGTTATGCAAGTTTTCATAAAAGTGTGACTTGCAGGCTGGAAAGCCCATTTTTAAGCTTATCTGCGCCTGAAACGTCCGAAAAAGCAATCATTTAATAATGACAATAACTTTGGAACCATGCATGCTAGAATCATAATTCTTGCTTTTCTAGGTTGGAAATCTTCTGAATTTTCTATATTTAGTGCAGATTTGGTGAAAAAAGCTCAAGTTTTTGAGTTATGCAAGTTTTCATAAAAGTGTGACTTGCAGGCTGGAAAGCCCATTTTTGCACTTCTCTGAGCCTAAAACGTCCGAAAAAGCAATCATTTAATAATGACAATAACTTTTGAACCATGCATGCTAGAATCATAAATCTTGCTTTCCTGGGTTGGAAATCTCCTGAATTTTCTATATTTAGTGCAGATTTGGTGAAAAAAGCTCAACTTTTTGAGTTATGCAAGTTTTCATAAAAGTGTGACTTGCAGGCTGGAAAGCCCATTTTTAAGCTTATCTGCGCCTGAAACGTCCGAAAAAGCAATCATTTAATAATGACAATAACTTTTGAACCATGCATGCTAGAATCATAATTCTTGCTTTCCTGGGTTGGAAATCTTCTGAATTTTCTATATTTAGTGCAGATTTGGTGAAAAAAGCTCAACTTTTTGAGTTATGCAAGTTTTCATAAAAGTGTGACATGCAGGCTGGAAAGCCCATTTTTAAGCTTATCTGCGCCTGAAACGTCCGAAAAAGCAATCATTTAATAATGACAATAACTTTGGAACCATGCATGCTAGAATCATAATTCTTGCTTTTCTAGGTTGGAAATCTTCTGAATTTTCTATATTTAGTGCAGATTTGGTGAAAAAAGCTCAAGTTTTTGAGTTATGCAAGTTTTCATAAAAGTGTGACTTGCAGGCTGGAAAGCCCATTTTTGCACTTCTCTGAGCCTAAAACGTCCGAAAAAGCAATCATTTAATAATGACAATAACTTTTGAACCATGCATGCTAGAATCATAAATCTTGCTTTCCTGGGTTGGAAATCTTCTGAATTTTCTATATTTAGTGCAGATTTGGTGAAAAAAGCTCAACTTTTTGAGTTATGCAAGTTTTCATAAAAGTGTGACTTGCAGGCTGGAAAGCCCATTTTTAAGCTTATCTGCGCCTGAAACGTCCGAAAAAGCAATCATTTAATAATGACAATAACTTTTGAACCATGCATGCTAGAATCATAATTCTTGCTTTCCTGGGTTGGAAATCTTCTGAATTTTCTATATTTAGTGCAGATTTGGTGAAAAAAGCTCAACTTTTTGAGTTATGCAAGTTTTCATAAAAGTGTGACTTGCAGGCTGGAAAGCCCATTTTTAAGCTTATCTGCGCCTGAAACGTCCGAAAAAGCAATCATTTAATAATGACAATAACTTTGGAACCATGCATGCTAGAATCATAATTCTTGCTTTTCTAGGTTGGAAATCTTCTGAATTTTCTATATTTAGTGCAGATTTGGTGAAAAAAGCTCAAGTTTTTGAGTTATGCAAGTTTTCATAAAAGTGTGACTTGCAGGCTGGAAAGCCCATTTTTGCACTTCTCTGAGCCTAAAACGTCCGAAAAAGCAATCATTTAATAATGACAATAACTTTTGAACCATGCATGCTAGAATCATAAATCTTGCTTTCCTGGGTTGGAAATCTTCTGAATTTTCTATATTTAGTGCAGATTTGGTGAAAAAAGCTCAACTTTTTGAGTTATGCAAGTTTTCATAAAAGTGTGACTTGCAGGCTGGAAAGCCCATTTTTAAGCTTATCTGCGCCTGAAACGTCCGAAAAAGCAATCATTTAATAATGACAATAACTTTTGAACCATGCATGCTAGAATCATAATTCTTGCTTTCCTGGGTTGGAAATCTTCTGAATTTTCTATATTTAGTGCAGATTTGGTGAAAAAAGCTCAACTTTTTGAGTTATGCAAGTTTTCATAAAAGTGTGACTTGCAGGCTGGAAAGCCCATTTTTAAGCTTATCTGCGCCTGAAACGTCCGAAAAAGCAATCATTTAATAATGACAATAACTTTGGAACCATGCATGCTAGAATCATAATTCTTGCTTTTCTAGGTTGGAAATCTTCTGAATTTTCTATATTTAGTGCAGATTTGGTGAAAAAAGCTCAAGTTTTTGAGTTATGCAAGTTTTCATAAAAGTGTGACTTGCAGGCTGGAAAGCCCATTTTTGCACTTCTCTGAGCCTAAAACGTCCGAAAAAGCAATCATTTAATAATGACAATAACTTTTGAACCATGCATGCTAGAATCATAATTCTTGCTTTCCTGGGTTGGAAATCTTCTGAATTTTCTATATTTAGTGCAGATTTGGTGAAAAAAGCTCAACTTTTTGAGTTATGCAAGTTTTCATAAAAGTGTGACTTGCAGGCTGGAAAGCCCATTTTTAAGCTTATCTGCGCCTGAAACGTCCGAAAAAGCAATCATTTAATAATGACAATAACTTTGGAACCATGCATGCTAGAATCATAATTCTTGCTTTTCTAGGTTGGAAATCTTCTGAATTTTCTATATTTAGTGCAGATTTGGTGAAAAAAGCTCAAGTTTTTGAGTTATGCAAGTTTTCATAAAAGTGTGACTTGCAGGCTGGAAAGCCCATTTTTGCACTTCTCTGAGCCTAAAACGTCCGAAAAAGCAATCATTTAATAATGACAATAACTTTTGAACCATGCATGCTAGAATCATAAATCTTGCTTTCCTGGGTTGGAAATCTTCTGAATTTTCTATATTTAGTGCAGATTTGGTGAAAAAAGCTCAACTTTTTGAGTTATGCAAGTTTTCATAAAAGTGTGACTTGCAGGCTGGAAAGCCCATTTTTAAGCTTATCTGCGCCTGAAACGTCCGAAAAAGCAATCATTTAATAATGACAATAACTTTTGAACCATGCATGCTAGAATCATAATTCTTGCTTTCCTGGGTTGGAAATTTTCTGAATTTTCTATATTTAGTGCAGATTTGGTGAAAAAAGCTCAACTTTTTGAGTTATGCAAGTTTTCATAAAAGTGTGACTTGCAGGCTGGAAAGCCCATTTTTAAGCTTATCTGCGCCTGAAACGTCCGAAAAAGCAATCATTTAATAATGACAATAACTTTGGAACCATGCATGCTAGAATCATAATTCTTGCTTTTCTAGGTTGGAAATCTTCTGAATTTTCTATATTTAGTGCAGATTTGGTGAAAAAAGCTCAAGTTTTTGAGTTATGCAAGTTTTCATAAAAGTGTGACTTGCAGGCTGGAAAGCCCATTTTTGCACTTCTCTGAGCCTAAAACGTCCGAAAAAGCAATCATTTAATAATGACAATAACTTTTGAACCATGCATGCTAGAATCATAAATCTTGCTTTCCTGGGTTGGAAATCTTCTGAATTTTCTATATTTAGTGCAGATTTGGTGAAAAAAGCTCAAGTTTTTGAGTTATGCAAGTTTTCATAAAAGTGTGACTTGCAGGCTGGAAAGCCCATTTTTAAGCTTATCTGCGCCTAAAACGTCCGAAAAAGCAATCATTTAATAATGACAATAACTTTTGAACCATGCATGCTAGAATCATAATTCTTGCTTTCCTGGGTTGGAAATCTTCTGAATTTTCTATATTTAGTGCAGATTTGGTGAAAAAAGCTCAACTTTTTGAGTTATGCAAGTTTTCATAAAAGTGTGACTTGCAGGCTGGAAAGCCCATTTTTAAGCTTATCTGCGCCTGAAACGTCCGAAAAAGCAATCATTTAATAATGACAATAACTTTTGAACCATGCATGCTAGAATCATAATTCTTGCTTTCCTGGGTTGGAAATCTTCTGAATTTTCTATATTTAGTGCAGATTTGGTGAAAAAAGCTCAACTTTTTGAGTTATGCAAGTTTTCATAAAAGTGTGACTTGCAGGCTGGGAAAGCCCATTTTTAAGCTTATCTGCGCCTGAAACGTCCGAAAAAGCAATCATTTAATAATGACAATAACTTTGGAACCATGCATGCTAGAATCATAATTCTTGCTTTTCTAGGTTGGAAATCTTCTGAATTTTCTATATTTAGTGCAGATTTGGTGAAAAAAGCTCAAGTTTTTGAGTTATGCAAGTTTTCATAAAAGTGTGACTTGCAGGCTGGAAAGCCCATTTTTGCACTTCTCTGAGCCTAAAACGTCCGAAAAAGCAATCATTTAATAATGACAATAACTTTTGAACCATGCATGCTAGAATCATAATTCTTGCTTTCCTGGGTTGGAAATCTTCTGAATTTTCTATATTTAGTGCAGATTTGGTGAAAAAAGCTCAACTTTTTGAGTTATGCAAGTTTTCATAAAAGTGTGACTTGCAGGCTGGAAAGCCCATTTTTAAGCTTATCTGCGCCTGAAACGTCCGAAAAAGCAATCATTTAATAATGACAATAACTTTGGAACCATGCATGCTAGAATCATAATTCTTGCTTTTCTAGGTTGGAAATCTTCTGAATTTTCTATATTTAGTGCAGATTTGGTGAAAAAAGCTCAAGTTTTTGAGTTATGCAAGTTTTCATAAAAGTGTGACTTGCAGGCTGGAAAGCCCATTTTTAAGCTTATCTGCGCCTGAAACGTCCGAAAAAGCAATCATTTAATAATGACAATAACTTTTGAACCATGCATGCTAGAATCATAATTCTTGCTTTCCTGGGTTGGAAATTTTCTGAATTTTCTATATTTAGTGCAGATTTGGTGAAAAAAGCTCAACTTTTTGAGTTATGCAAGTTTTCATAAAAGTGTGACTTGCAGGCTGGAAAGCCCATTTTTAAGCTTATCTGCGCCTGAAACGTCCGAAAAAGCAATCATTTAATAATGACAATAACTTTGGAACCATGCATGCTAGAATCATAATTCTTGCTTTTCTAGGTTGGAAATCTTCTGAATTTTCTATATTTAGTGCAGATTTGGTGAAAAAAGCTCAAGTTTTTGAGTTATGCAAGTTTTCATAAAAGTGTGACTTGCAGGCTGGAAAGCCCATTTTTGCACTTCTCTGAGCCTAAAACGTCCGAAAAAGCAATCATTTAATAATGACAATAACTTTTGAACCATGCATGCTAGAATCATAAATCTTGCTTTCCTGGGTTGGAAATCTTCTGAATTTTCTATATTTAGTGCAGATTTGGTGAAAAAAGCTCAAGTTTTTGAGTTATGCAAGTTTTCATAAAAGTGTGACTTGCAGGCTGGAAAGCCCATTTTTAAGCTTATCTGCGCCTAAAACGTCCGAAAAAGCAATCATTTAATAATGACAATAACTTTTGAACCATGCATGCTAGAATCATAATTCTTGCTTTCCTGGGTTGGAAATCTTCTGAATTTTCTATATTTAGTGCAGATTTGGTGAAAAAAGCTCAACTTTTTGAGTTATGCAAGTTTTCATAAAAGTGTGACTTGCAGGCTGGAAAGCCCATTTTTAAGCTTATCTGCGCCTGAAACGTCCGAAAAAGCAATCATTTAATAATGACAATAACTTTTGAACCATGCATGCTAGAATCATAATTCTTGCTTTCCTGGGTTGGAAATCTTCTGAATTTTCTATATTTAGTGCAGATTTGGTGAAAAAAGCTCAACTTTTTGAGTTATGCAAGTTTTCATAAAAGTGTGACTTGCAGGCTGGAAAGCCCATTTTTAAGCTTATCTGCGCCTGAAACGTCCGAAAAAGCAATCATTTAATAATGACAATAACTTTGGAACCATGCATGCTAGAATCATAATTCTTGCTTTTCTAGGTTGGAAATCTTCTGAATTTTCTATATTTAGTGCAGATTTGGTGAAAAAAGCTCAAGTTTTTGAGTTATGCAAGTTTTCATAAAAGTGTGACTTGCAGGCTGGAAAGCCCATTTTTGCACTTCTCTGAGCCTAAAACGTCCGAAAAAGCAATCATTTAATAATGACAATAACTTTTGAACCATGCATGCTAGAATCATAATTCTTGCTTTCCTGGGTTGGAAATCTTCTGAATTTTCTATATTTAGTGCAGATTTGGTGAAAAAAGCTCAACTTTTTGAGTTATGCAAGTTTTCATAAAAGTGTGACTTGCAGGCTGGAAAGCCCATTTTTAAGCTTATCTGCGCCTGAAACGTCCGAAAAAGCAATCATTTAATAATGACAATAACTTTGGAACCATGCATGCTAGAATCATAATTCTTGCTTTTCTAGGTTGGAAATCTTCTGAATTTTCTATATTTAGTGCAGATTTGGTGAAAAAAGCTCAAGTTTTTGAGTTATGCAAGTTTTCATAAAAGTGTGACTTGCAGGCTGGAAAGCCCATTTTTGCACTTCTCTGAGCCTAAAACGTCCGAAAAAGCAATCATTTAATAATGACAATAACTTTTGAACCATGCATGCTAGAATCATAAATCTTGCTTTCCTGGGTTGGAAATCTTCTGAATTTTCTATATTTAGTGCAGATTTGGTGAAAAAAGCTCAACTTTTTGAGTTATGCAAGTTTTCATAAAAGTGTGACTTGCAGGCTGGAAAGCCCATTTTTAAGCTTATCTGCGCCTGAAACGTCCGAAAAAGCAATCATTTAATAATGACAATAACTTTTGAACCATGCATGCTAGAATCATAATTCTTGCTTTCCTGGGTTGGAAATCTTCTGAATTTTCTATATTTAGTGCAGATTTGGTGAAAAAAGCTCAACTTTTTGAGTTATGCAAGTTTTCATAAAAGTGTGACTTGCAGGCTGGAAAGCCCATTTTTAAGCTTATCTGCGCCTGAAACGTCCGAAAAAGCAATCATTTAATAATGACAATAACTTTGGAACCATGCATGCTAGAATCATAATTCTTGCTTTTCTAGGTTGGAAATCTTCTGAATTTTCTATATTTAGTGCAGATTTGGTGAAAAAAGCTCAAGTTTTTGAGTTATGCAAGTTTTCATAAAAGTGTGACTTGCAGGCTGGAAAGCCCATTTTTGCACTTCTCTGAGCCTAAAAACGTCCGAAAAAGCAATCATTTAATAATGACAATAACTTTTGAACCATGCATGCTAGAATCATAAATCTTGCTTTCCTGGGTTGGAAATCTTCTGAATTTTCTATATTTAGTGCAGATTTGGTGAAAAAAGCTCAACTTTTTGAGTTATGCAAGTTTTCATAAAAGTGTGACTTGCAGGCTGGAAAGCCCATTTTTAAGCTTATCTGCGCCTGAAACGTCCGAAAAAGCAATCATTTAATAATGACAATAACTTTTGAACCATGCATGCTAGAATCATAATTCTTGCTTTCCTGGGTTGGAAATCTTCTGAATTTTCTATATTTAGTGCAGATTTGGTGAAAAAAAGCTCAACTTTTTGAGTTATGCAAGTTTTCATAAAAGTGTGACTTGCAGGCTGGAAAGCCCATTTTTAAGCTTATCTGCGCCTGAAACGTCCGAAAAAGCAATCATTTAATAATGACAATAACTTTGGAACCATGCATGCTAGAATCATAAATCTTGCTTTTCTAGGTTGGAAATCTTCTGAATTTTCTATATTTAGTGCAGATTTGGTGAAAAAAGCTCAAGTTTTTGAGTTATGCAAGTTTCATAAAAGTGTGACTTGCAGGCTGGAAAGCCCATTTTTGCACTTCTCTGAGCCTAAAACGTCCGAAAAAGCAATCATTTAATAATGACAATAACTTTTGAACCATGCATGCTAGAATCATAAATCTTGCTTTCCTGGGTTGGAAATCTTCTGAATTTTCTATATTTAGTGCAGATTTAGTGAAAAAAGCTCAACTTTTTGAGTTATGCAAGTTTTCATAAAAGTGTGACTTGCAGGCTGGAAAGCCCATTTTTAAGCTTATCTGCGCCTGAAACGTCCGAAAAAGCAATCATTTAATAATGACAATAACTTTTGAACCATGCATGCTAGAATCATAATTCTTGCTTTCCTGGGTTGGAAATCTTCTGAATTTTCTATATTTAGTGCAGATTTGGTGAAAAAAGCTCAACTTTTTGAGTTATGCAAGTTTTCATAAAAGTGTGACTTGCAGGCTGGAAAGCCCATTTTTAAGCTTATCTGCGCCTGAAACGTCCGAAAAAGCAATCATTTAATAATGACAATAACTTTTGAACCATGCATGCTAGAATCATAATTCTTGCTTTCCTGGGTTGGAAATCTTCTGAATTTTCTATATTTAGTGCAGATTTGGTGAAAAAAGCTCAACTTTTTGAGTTATGCAAGTTTTCATAAAAGTGTGACTTGCAGGCTGGAAAGCCCATTTTTAAGCTTATCTGCGCCTGAAACGTCCGAAAAAGCAATCATTTAATAATGACAATAACTTTGGAACCATGCATGCTAGAATCATAATTCTTGCTTTTCTAGGTTGGAAATCTTCTGAATTTTCTATATTTAGTGCAGATTTGGTGAAAAAAGCTCAAGTTTTTGAGTTATGCAAGTTTTCATAAAAGTGTGACTTGCAGGCTGGAAAGCCCATTTTTGCACTTCTCTGAGCCTAAAAACGTCCGAAAAAGCAATCATTTAATAATGACAATAACTTTTGAACCATGCATGCTAGAATCATAAATCTTGCTTTCCTGGGTTGGAAATCTTCTGAATTTTCTATATTTAGTGCAGATTTGGTGAAAAAAGCTCAACTTTTTGAGTTATGCAAGTTTTCATAAAAGTGTGACTTGCAGGCTGGAAAGCCCATTTTTAAGCTTATCTGCGCCTGAAACGTCCGAAAAAGCAATCATTTAATAATGACAATAACTTTTGAACCATGCATGCTAGAATCATAATTCTTGCTTTCCTGGGTTGGAAATCTTCTGAATTTTCTATATTTAGTGCAGATTTGGTGAAAAAAAGCTCAACTTTTTGAGTTATGCAAGTTTTCATAAAAGTGTGACTTGCAGGCTGGAAAGCCCATTTTTAAGCTTATCTGCGCCTGAACGTCCGAAAAAGCAATCATTTAATAATGACAATAACTTTGGAACCATGCATGCTAGAATCATAATTCTTGCTTTTCTAGGTTGGAAATCTTCTGAATTTTCTATATTTAGTGCAGATTTGGTGAAAAAAGCTCAAGTTTTTGAGTTATGCAAGTTTTCATAAAAGTGTGACTTGCAGGCTGGAAAGCCCATTTTTGCACTTCTCTGAGCCTAAAACGTCCGAAAAAGCAATCATTTAATAATGACAATAACTTTTGAACCATGCATGCTAGAATCATAAATCTTGCTTTCCTGGGTTGGAAATCTTCTGAATTTTCTATATTTAGTGCAGATTTGGTGAAAAAAGCTCAACTTTTTGAGTTATGCAAGTTTTCATAAAAGTGTGACTTGCAGGCTGGAAAGCCCATTTTTAAGCTTATCTGCGCCTGAAACGTCCGAAAAAGCAATCATTTAATAATGACAATAACTTTTGAACCATGCATGCTAGAATCATAATTCTTGCTTTCCTGGGTTGGAAATCTTCTGAATTTTCTATATTTAGTGCAGATTTGGTGAAAAAAGCTCAACTTTTTGAGTTATGCAAGTTTTCATAAAAGTGTGACTTGCAGGCTGGAAAGCCCATTTTTAAGCTTATCTGCGCCTGAAACGTCCGAAAAAGCAATCATTTAATAATGACAATAACTTTGGAACCATGCATGCTAGAATCATAATTCTTGCTTTTCTAGGTTGGAAATCTTCTGAATTTTCTATATTTAGTGCAGATTTGGTGAAAAAAGCTCAAGTTTTTGAGTTATGCAAGTTTTCATAAAAGTGTGACTTGCAGGCTGGAAAGCCCATTTTTGCACTTCTCTGAGCCTAAAACGTCCGAAAAAGCAATCATTTAATAATGACAATAACTTTTGAACCATGCATGCTAGAATCATAAATCTTGCTTTCCTGGGTTGGAAATCTTCTGAATTTTCTATATTTAGTGCAGATTTGGTGAAAAAAGCTCAACTTTTTAAGTTATGCAAGTTTTCATAAAAGTGTGACTTGCAGGCTGGAAAGCCCATTTTTAAGCTTATCTGCGCCTGAAACGTCCGAAAAAGCAATCATTTAATAATGACAATAACTTTTGAACCATGCATGCTAGAATCATAATTCTTGCTTTCCTGGGTTGGAAATCTTCTGAATTTTCTATATTTAGTGCAGATTTGGTGAAAAAAGCTCAACTTTTTGAGTTATGCAAGTTTTCATAAAAGTGTGACTTGCAGGCTGGAAAGCCCATTTTTAAGCTTATCTGCGCCTGAAACGTCCGAAAAAGCAATCATTTAATAATGACAATAACTTTGGAACCATGCATGCTAGAATCATAATTCTTGCTTTTCTAGGTTGGAAATCTTCTGAATTTTCT
>NW_028283259.1:0-31382 GCF_059441175.1 Urocampus carinirostris
AAATTCAGAAGATTTCCAACCCAGGAAAGCAAGATTTATGATTCTAGCATGCATGGTTCAAAAGTTATTGTCATTATTAAATGATTGCTTTTTCGGACGTTTTAGGCTCAGAGAAGTGCAAAAATGGGCTTTCCAGCCTGCAAGTCACACTTTTATGAAAACTTGCATAACTCAAAAACTTGAGCTTTTTTCACCAAATCTGCACTAAATATAGAAAATTCAGAAGATTTCCAACCTAGAAAAGCAAGAATTATGATTCTAGCATGCATGGTTCCAAAGTTATTGTCATTATTAAATGATTGCTTTTTCGGACGTTTCAGGCGCAGATAAGCTTAAAAATGGGCTTTCCAGCCTGCAAGTCACACTTTTATGAAAACTTGCATAACTCAAAAAGTTGAGCTTTTTTCACCAAATCTGCACTAAATATAGAAAATTCAGAAGATTTCCAACCTAGAAAAGCAAGAATTATGATTCTAGCATGCATGGTTCCAAAGTTATTGTCATTATTAAATGATTGCTTTTTCGGACGTTTTAGGCTCAGAGAAGTGCAAAAATGGGCTTTCCAGCCTGCAAGTCACACTTTTATGAAAACTTGCATAACTCAAAAACTTGAGCTTTTTTCACCAAATCTGCACTAAATATAGAAAATTCAGAAGATTTCCAACCTAGAAAAGCAAGAATTATGATTCTAGCATGCATGGTTCCAAAGTTATTGTCATTATTAAATGATTGCTTTTTCGGACGTTTCAGGCGCAGATAAGCTTAAAAATGGGCTTTCCAGCCTGCAAGTCACACTTTTATGAAAACTTGCATAACTCAAAAAGTTGAGCTTTTTTCACCAAATCTGCACTAAATATAGAAAATTCAGAAGATTTCCAACCCAGGAAAGCAAGAATTATGATTCTAGCATGCATGGTTCAAAAGTTATTGTCATTATTAAATGATTGCTTTTTCGGACGTTTCAGGCGCAGATAAGCTTAAAAATGGGCTTTCCAGCCTGCAAGTCACACTTTTATGAAAACTTGCATAACTCAAAAAGTTGAGCTTTTTTCACCAAATCTGCACTAAATATAGAAAATTCAGAAGATTTCCAACCCAGGAAAGCAAGATTTATGATTCTAGCATGCATGGTTCAAAAGTTATTGTCATTATTAAATGATTGCTTTTTCGGACGTTTTAGGCTCAGAGAAGTGCAAAAAATGGGCTTTCCAGCCTGCAAGTCACACTTTTATGAAAACTTGCATAACTCAAAAACTTGAGCTTTTTTCACCAAATCTGCACTAAATATAGAAAATTCAGAAGATTTCCAAACTAGAAAAGCAAGAATTATGATTCTAGCATGCATGGTTCCAAAGTTATTGTCATTATTAAATGATTGCTTTTTCGGACGTTTCAGGCGCAGATAAGCTTAAAAATGGGCTTTCCAGCCTGCAAGTCACACTTTTATGAAAACTTGCATAACTCAAAAAGTTGAGCTTTTTTCACCAAATCTGCACTAAATATAGAAAATTCAGAAGATTTCCAACCCAGGAAAGCAAGAATTATGATTCTAGCATGCATGGTTCAAAAGTTATTGTCATTATTAAATGATTGCTTTTTCGGACGTTTCAGGCGCAGATAAGCTTAAAAATGGGCTTTCCAGCCTGCAAGTCACACTTTTATGAAAACTTGCATAACTCAAAAAGTTGAGCTTTTTTCACCAAATCTGCACTAAATATAGAAAATTCAGAAGATTTCCAACCCAGGAAAGCAAGATTTATGATTCTAGCATGCATGGTTCAAAAGTTATTGTCATTATTAAATGATTGCTTTTTCGGACGTTTTAGGCTCAGAGAAGTGCAAAAATGGGCTTTCCAGCCTGCAAGTCACACTTTTATGAAAACTTGCATAACTAAAAAATTGAGCTTTTTTCACCAAATCTGCACTAAATATAGAAAATTCAGAAGATTTCCAACCTAGAAAAGCAAGAATTATGATTCTAGCATGCATGGTTCCAAAGTTATTGTCATTATTAAATGATTGCTTTTTCGGACGTTTCAGGTGCAGATAAGCTTAAAAATGGGCTTTCCAGCCTGCAAGTCACACTTTTATGAAAACTTGCATAACTCAAAAAGTTGAGCTTTTTTCACCAAATCTGCACTAAATATAGAAAATTCAGAAGATTTCCAACCCAGGAAAGCAAGAATTATGATTCTAGCATGCATGGTTCAAAAGTTATTGTCATTATTAAATGATTGCTTTTTCGGACGTTTCAGGCGCAGATAAGCTTAAAAATGGGCTTTCAGCCTGCAAGTCACACTTTTATGAAAACTTGCATAACTCAAAAAGTTGAGCTTTTTTCACCAAATCTGCACTAAATATAGAAAATTCAGAAGATTTCCAACCCAGGAAAGCAAGATTTATGATTCTAGCATGCATGGTTCAAAAGTTATTGTCATTATTAAATGATTGCTTTTTCGGACGTTTTAGGCTCAGAGAAGTGCAAAAATGGGCTTTCCAGCCTGCAAGTCACACTTTTATGAAAACTTGCATAACTCAAAAACTTGAGCTTTTTTCACCAAATCTGCACTAAATATAGAAAATTCAGAAGATTTCCAACCTAGAAAAGCAAGAATTATGATTCTAGCATGCATGGTTCCAAAGTTATTGTCATTATTAAATGATTGCTTTTTCGGACGTTTCAGGCGCAGATAAGCTTAAAAATGGGCTTTCCAGCCTGCAAGTCACACTTTTATGAAAACTTGCATAACTCAAAAAGTTGAGCTTTTTTCACCAAATCTGCACTAAATATAGAAAATTCAGAAGATTTCCAACCCAGGAAAGCAAGAATTATGATTCTAGCATGCATGGTTCAAAAGTTATTGTCATTATTAAATGATTGCTTTTTCGGACGTTTCAGGCGCAGATAAGCTTAAAAATGGGCTTTCCAGCCTGCAAGTCACACTTTTATGAAAACTTGCATAACTCAAAAAGTTGAGCTTTTTTCACCAAATCTGCACTAAATATAGAAAATTCAGAAGATTTCCAACCCAGGAAAGCAAGATTTATGATTCTAGCATGCATGGTTCAAAAGTTATTGTCATTATTAAATGATTGCTTTTTCGGACGTTTTAGGCTCAGAGAAGTGCAAAAATGGGCTTTCCAGCCTGCAAGTCACACTTTTATGAAAACTTGCATAACTCAAAAACTTGAGCTTTTTTCACCAAATCTGCACTAAATATAGAAAATTCAGAAGATTTCCAACCTAGAAAAGCAAGAATTATGATTCTAGCATGCATGGTTCCAAAGTTATTGTCATTATTAAATGATTGCTTTTTCGGACGTTTCAGGCGCAGATAAGCTTAAAAATGGGCTTTCCAGCCTGCAAGTCACACTTTTATGAAAACTTGCATAACTCAAAAAGTTGAGCTTTTTTCACCAAATCTGCACTAAATATAGAAAATTCAGAAGATTTCCAACCCAGGAAAGCAAGAATTATGATTCTAGCATGCATGGTTCAAAAGTTATTGTCATTATTAAATGATTGCTTTTTCGGACGTTTCAGGCGCAGATAAGCTTAAAAATGGGCTTTCCAGCCTGCAAGTCACACTTTTATGAAAACTTGCATAACTCAAAAAGTTGAGCTTTTTTCACCAAATCTGCACTAAATATAGAAAATTCAGAAGATTTCCAACCCAGGAAAGCAAGATTTATGATTCTAGCATGCATGGTTCAAAAGTTATTGTCATTATTAAATGATTGCTTTTTCGGACGTTTTAGGCTCAGAGAAGTGCAAAAATGGGCTTTCCAGCCTGCAAGTCACACTTTTGTGAAAACTTGCATAACTCAAAAACTTGAGCTTTTTTCACCAAATCTGCACTAAATATAGAAAATTCAGAAGATTTCCAACCTAGAAAAGCAAGAATTATGATTCTAGCATGCATGGTTCCAAAGTTATTGTCATTATTAAATGATTGCTTTTTCGGACGTTTCAGGCGCAGATAAGCTTAAAAATGGGCTTTCCAGCCTGCAAGTCACACTTTTATGAAAACTTGCATAACTCAAAAAGTTGAGCTTTTTTCACCAAATCTGCACTAAATATAGAAAATTCAGAAGATTTCCAACCCAGGAAAGCAAGATTTATGATTCTAGCATGCATGGTTCAAAAGTTATTGTCATTATTAAATGATTGCTTTTTCGGACGTTTTAGGCTCAGAGAAGTGCAAAAATGGGCTTTCCAGCCTGCAAGTCACACTTTTATGAAAACTTGCATAACTCAAAAACTTGAGCTATTTTCACCAAATCTGCACTAAATATAGAAAATTCAGAAGATTTCCAACCTAGAAAAGCAAGAATTATGATTCTAGCATGCATGGTTCCAAAGTTATTGTCATTATTAAATGATTGCTTTTTCGGACGTTTCAGGCGCAGATAAGCTTAAAAATGGGCTTTCCAGCCTGCAAGTCACACTTTTATGAAAACTTGCATAACTCAAAAAGTTGAGCTTTTTTCACCAAATCTGCACTAAATATAGAAAATTCAGAAGATTTCCAACCCAGGAAAGCAAGAATTATGATTCTAGCATGCATGGTTCCAAAGTTATTGTCATTATTAAATGATTGCTTTTTCGGACGTTTCAGGCGCAGATAAGCTTAAAAATGGGCTTTCCAGCCTGCAAGTCACACTTTTATGAAAACTTGCATAACTCAAAAAGTTGAGCTTTTTTCACCAAATCTGCACTAAATATAGAAAATTCAGAAGATTTCCAACCCAGGAAAGCAAGATTTATGATTCTAGCATGCATGGTTCAAAAGTTATTGTCATTATTAAATGATTGCTTTTTCGGACGTTTTAGGCTCAGAGAAGTGCAAAAATGGGCTTTCCAGCCTGCAAGTCACACTTTTATGAAAACTTGCATAACTCAAAAACTTGAGCTTTTTTCACCAAATCTGCACTAAATATAGAAAATTCAGAAGATTTCCAACCTAGAAAAGCAAGAATTATGATTCTAGCATGCATGGTTCCAAAGTTATTGTCATTATTAAATGATTGCTTTTTCGGACGTTTCAGGCGCAGATAAGCTTAAAAATGGGCTTTCCAGCCTGCAAGTCACACTTTTATGAAAACTTGCATAACTCAAAAAGTTGAGCTTTTTTCACCAAATCTGCACTAAATATAGAAAATTCAGAAGATTTCCAACCCAGGAAAGCAAGATTTATGATTCTAGCATGCATGGTTCAAAAGTTATTGTCATTATTAAATGATTGCTTTTTCGGACGTTTTAGGCTCAGAGAAGTGCAAAAATGGGCTTTCCAGCCTGCAAGTCACACTTTTATGAAAACTTGCATAACTCAAAAACTTGAGCTTTTTTCACCAAATCTGCACTAAATATAGAAAATTCAGAAGATTTCCAAACTAGAAAAGCAAGAATTATGATTCTAGCATGCATGGTTCCAAAGTTATTGTCATTATTAAATGATTGCTTTTTCGGACGTTTCAGGCGCAGATAAGCTTAAAAATGGGCTTTCCAGCCTGCAAGTCACACTTTTATGAAAACTTGCATAACTCAAAAAGTTGAGCTTTTTTCACCAAATCTGCACTAAATATAGAAAATTCAGAAGATTTCCAACCCAGGAAAGCAAGAATTATGATTCTAGCATGCATGGTTCAAAAGTTATTGTCATTATTAAATGATTGCTTTTTCGGACGTTTCAGGCGCAGATAAGCTTAAAAATGGGCTTTCCAGCCTGCAAGTCACACTTTTATGAAAACTTGCATAACTCAAAAAGTTGAGCTTTTTTCACCAAATCTGCACTAAATATAGAAAATTCAGAAGATTTCCAACCCAGGAAAGCAAGATTTATGATTCTAGCATGCATGGTTCAAAAGTTATTGTCATTATTAAATGATTGCTTTTTCGGACGTTTTAGGCTCAGAGAAGTGCAAAAATGGGCTTTCCAGCCTGCAAGTCACACTTTTATGAAAACTTGCATAACTAAAAAATTGAGCTTTTTTTCACCAAATCTGCACTAAATATAGAAAATTCAGAAGATTTCCAACCTAGAAAAGCAAGAATTATGATTCTAGCATGCATGGTTCCAAAGTTATTGTCATTATTAAATGATTGCTTTTTCGGACGTTTCAGGCGCAGATAAGCTTAAAAATGGGCTTTCCAGCCTGCAAGTCACACTTTTATGAAAACTTGCATAACTCAAAAAGTTGAGCTTTTTTCACCAAATCTGCACTAAATATAGAAAATTCAGAAGATTTCCAACCAGGAAAGCAAGAATTATGATTCTAGCATGCATGGTTCAAAAGTTATTGTCATTATTAAATGATTGCTTTTTCGGACGTTTCAGGCGCAGATAAGCTTAAAAATGGGCTTTCAGCCTGCAAGTCACACTTTTATGAAAACTTGCATAACTCAAAAAGTTGAGCTTTTTTCACCAAATCTGCACTAAATATAGAAAATTCAGAAGATTTCCAACCCAGGAAAGCAAGATTTATGATTCTAGCATGCATGGTTCAAAAGTTATTGTCATTATTAAATGATTGCTTTTTCGGACGTTTTAGGCTCAGAGAAGTGCAAAAATGGGCTTTCCAGCCTGCAAGTCACACTTTTATGAAAACTTGCATAACTCAAAAACTTGAGCTTTTTTCACCAAATCTGCACTAAATATAGAAAATTCAGAAGATTTCCAACCTAGAAAAGCAAGAATTATGATTCTAGCATGCATGGTTCCAAAGTTATTGTCATTATTAAATGATTGCTTTTTCGGACGTTTCAGGCGCAGATAAGCTTAAAAATGGGCTTTCCAGCCTGCAAGTCACACTTTTATGAAAACTTGCATAACTCAAAAAGTTGAGCTTTTTTCACCAAATCTGCACTAAATATAGAAAATTCAGAAGATTTCCAACCCAGGAAAGCAAGAATTATGATTCTAGCATGCATGGTTCAAAAGTTATTGTCATTATTAAATGATTGCTTTTTCGGACGTTTCAGGCGCAGATAAGCTTAAAAATGGGCTTTCCAGCCTGCAAGTCACACTTTTATGAAAACTTGCATAACTCAAAAAGTTGAGCTTTTTTCACCAAATCTGCACTAAATATAGAAAATTCAGAAGATTTCCAACCCAGGAAAGCAAGATTTATGATTCTAGCATGCATGGTTCAAAAGTTATTGTCATTATTAAATGATTGCTTTTTCGGACGTTTTAGGCTCAGAGAAGTGCAAAAATGGGCTTTCCAGCCTGCAAGTCACACTTTTATGAAAACTTGCATAACTCAAAAACTTGAGCTTTTTTCACCAAATCTGCACTAAATATAGAAAATTCAGAAGATTTCCAACCTAGAAAAGCAAGAATTATGATTCTAGCATGCATGGTTCCAAAGTTATTGTCATTATTAAATGATTGCTTTTTCGGACGTTTCAGGCGCAGATAAGCTTAAAAATGGGCTTTCCAGCCTGCAAGTCACACTTTTATGAAAACTTGCATAACTCAAAAAGTTGAGCTTTTTTCACCAAATCTGCACTAAATATAGAAAATTCAGAAGATTTCCAACCCAGGAAAGCAAGAATTATGATTCTAGCATGCATGGTTCAAAAGTTATTGTCATTATTAAATGATTGCTTTTTCGGACGTTTCAGGCGCAGATAAGCTTAAAAATGGGCTTTCCAGCCTGCAAGTCACACTTTTATGAAAACTTGCATAACTCAAAAAGTTGAGCTTTTTTCACCAAATCTGCACTAAATATAGAAAATTCAGAAGATTTCCAACCCAGGAAAGCAAGATTTATGATTCTAGCATGCATGGTTCAAAAGTTATTGTCATTATTAAATGATTGCTTTTTCGGACGTTTTAGGCTCAGAGAAGTGCAAAAATGGGCTTTCCAGCCTGCAAGTCACACTTTTGTGAAAACTTGCATAACTCAAAAACTTGAGCTTTTTTCACCAAATCTGCACTAAATATAGAAAATTCAGAAGATTTCCAACCTAGAAAAGCAAGAATTATGATTCTAGCATGCATGGTTCCAAAGTTATTGTCATTATTAAATGATTGCTTTTTCGGACGTTTCAGGCGCAGATAAGCTTAAAAATGGGCTTTCCAGCCTGCAAGTCACACTTTTATGAAAACTTGCATAACTCAAAAAGTTGAGCTTTTTTCACCAAATCTGCACTAAATATAGAAAATTCAGAAGATTTCCAACCCAGGAAAGCAAGATTTATGATTCTAGCATGCATGGTTCAAAAGTTATTGTCATTATTAAATGATTGCTTTTTCGGACGTTTTAGGCTCAGAGAAGTGCAAAAATGGGCTTTCCAGCCTGCAAGTCACACTTTTATGAAAACTTGCATAACTCAAAAACTTGAGCTATTTTCACCAAATCTGCACTAAATATAGAAAATTCAGAAGATTTCCAACCTAGAAAAGCAAGAATTATGATTCTAGCATGCATGGTTCCAAAGTTATTGTCATTATTAAATGATTGCTTTTTCGGACGTTTCAGGCGCAGATAAGCTTAAAAATGGGCTTTCCAGCCTGCAAGTCACACTTTTATGAAAACTTGCATAACTCAAAAAGTTGAGCTTTTTTCACCAAATCTGCACTAAATATAGAAAATTCAGAAGATTTCCAACCCAGGAAAGCAAGAATTATGATTCTAGCATGCATGGTTCCAAAGTTATTGTCATTATTAAATGATTGCTTTTTCGGACGTTTCAGGCGCAGATAAGCTTAAAAATGGGCTTTCCAGCCTGCAAGTCACACTTTTATGAAAACTTGCATAACTCAAAAAGTTGAGCTTTTTTCACCAAATCTGCACTAAATATAGAAAATTCAGAAGATTTCCAACCCAGGAAAGCAAGATTTATGATTCTAGCATGCATGGTTCAAAAGTTATTGTCATTATTAAATGATTGCTTTTTCGGACGTTTTAGGCTCAGAGAAGTGCAAAAATGGGCTTTCCAGCCTGCAAGTCACACTTTTATGAAAACTTGCATAACTCAAAAACTTGAGCTTTTTTCACCAAATCTGCACTAAATATAGAAAATTCAGAAGATTTCCAACCTAGAAAAGCAAGAATTATGATTCTAGCATGCATGGTTCCAAAGTTATTGTCATTATTAAATGATTGCTTTTTCGGACGTTTCAGGCGCAGATAAGCTTAAAAATGGGCTTTCCAGCCTGCAAGTCACACTTTTATGAAAACTTGCATAACTCAAAAACTTGAGCTTTTTTCACCAAATCTGCACTAAATATAGAAAATTCAGAAGATTTCCAACCTAGAAAAGCAAGAATTATTATTCTAGCATGCATGGTTCCAAAGTTATTGTCATTATTAAATGATTGCTTTTTCGGACGTTTTAGGCTCAGAGAAGTGCAAAAATGGGCTTTCCAGCCTGCAAGTCACACTTTTATGAAAACTTGCATAACTCAAAAACTTGAGCTTTTTTCACCAAATCTGCACTAAATATAGAAAATTCAGAAGATTTCCAACCTAGAAAAGCAAAAATTATGATTCTAGCATGCATGGTTCCAAAGTTATTGTCATTATTAAATGATTGCTTTTTCGGACGTTTCAGGCGCAGATAAGCTTAAAAATGGGCTTTCCAGCCTGCAAGTCACACTTTTATGAAAACTTGCATAACTCAAAAAGTTGAGCTTTTTTCACCAAATCTGCACTAAATATAGAAAATTCAGAAGATTTCCAACCCAGGAAAGCAAGAATTATGATTCTAGCATGCATGGTTCAAAAGTTATTGTCATTATTAAATGATTGCTTTTTTCGGACGTTTCAGGCGCAGATAAGCTTAAAAATGGGCTTTCCAGCCTGCAAGTCACACTTTTATGAAAACTTGCATAACTCAAAAAGTTGAGCTTTTTTCACCAAATCTGCACTAAATATAGAAAATTCAGAAGATTTCCAACCCAGGAAAGCAAGATTTATGATTCTAGCATGCATGGTTCAAAAGTTATTGTCATTATTAAATGATTGCTTTTTCGGACGTTTTAGGCTCAGAGAAGTGCAAAAATGGGCTTTCCAGCCTGCAAGTCACACTTTTATGAAAACTTGCATAACTCAAAAACTTGAGCTTTTTTCACCAAATCTGCACTAAATATAGAAAATTCAGAAGATTTCCAACCCAACCAGGACAAGATTTATGATTCTAGCATGCATGGTTCAAAAGTTATTGTCATTATTAAATGATTGCTTTTTCGGACGTTTTAGGCTCAGAGAAGTGCAAAAATGGGCTTTCCAGCCTGCAAGTCACACTTTTATGAAAACTTGCATAACTCAAAAAGTTGAGCTTTTTTCACCAAATCTGCACTAAATATAGAAAATTCAGAAGATTTCCAACCTAGAAAAGCAAGAATTATGATTCTAGCATGCATGGTTCCAAAGTTATTGTCATTATTAAATGATTGCTTTTTCGGACGTTTCAGGCGCAGATAAGCTTAAAATGGGCTTTCCAGCCTGCAAGTCACACTTTTATGAAAACTTGCATAACTCAAAAAGTTGAGCTTTTTCACCAAATCTGCACTAAATATAGAAAATTCAGAAGATTTCCACCCAGGAAAGCAAGAATTATGATTCTAGCATGCATGGTTCAAAAGTTATTGTCATTATTAAATGATTGCTTTTTCGGACGTTTCAGGCGCAGATAAGCTTAAAAATGGGCTTTCCAGCCTGCAAGTCACACTTTTATGAAAACTTGCATAACTCAAAAAGTTGAGCTTTTTTCACCAAATCTGCACTAAATATAGAAAATTCAGAAGATTTCCAACCCAGGAAAGCAAGATTTATGATTCTAGCATGCATGGTTCAAAAGTTATTGTCATTATTAAATGATTGCTTTTTCGGACGTTTTAGGCTCAGAGAAGTGCAAAAATGGGCTTTCCAGCCTGCAAGTCACACTTTTATGAAAACTTGCATAACTCAAAAACTTGAACTTTTTTCACCAAATCTGCACTAAATATAGAAAATTCAGAAGATTTCCAACCTAGAAAAGCAAGAATTATGATTCTAGCATGCATGGTTACAAAGTTATTGTCATTATTAAATGATTGCTTTTCGGACGTTTCAGGCGCAGATAAGCTTAAAAATGGGCTTTCCAGCCTGCAAGTCACACTTTTATGAAAACTTGCATAACTCAAAAAGTTGAGCTTTTTTCACCAAATCTGCACTAAATATAGAAAATTCAGAAGATTTCCAACCCAGGAAAGCAAGAATTATGATTCTAGCATGCATGGTTCAAAAGTTATTGTCATTATTAAATGATTGCTTTTTCGGACGTTTCAGGCGCAGATAAGCTTAAAAATGGGCTTTCCAGCCTGCAAGTCACACTTTTATGAAAACTTGCATAACTCAAAAAGTTGAGCTTTTTTTCACCAAATCTGCACTAAATGTAGAAAATTCAGAAGATTTCCAACCCAGGAAAGCAAGATTTATGATTCTAGCATGCATGGTTCAAAAGTTATTGTCATTATTAAATGATTGCTTTTTCGGACGTTTTAGGCTCAGAGAAGTGCAAAAATGGCTTTCCAGCCTGCAAGTCACACTTTTATGAAAACTTGCATAACTCAAAAACTTGAGCTTTTTTCACCAAATCTGCACTAAATATAGAAAATTCAGAAGATTTCCAACCTAGAAAAGCAAGAATTATGATTCTAGCATGCATGGTTCCAAAGTTATTGTCATTATTAAATGATTGCTTTTTCGGACGTTTCAGGCGCAGATAAGCTTAAAAATGGGCTTTCCAGCCTGCAAGTCACACTTTTATGAAAACTTGCATAACTCAAAAAGTTGAGCTTTTTTCACCAAATCTGCACTAAATATAGAAAATTCAGAAGATTTCCAACCCAGGAAAGCAAGAATTATGATTCTAGCATGCATGGTTCAAAAGTTATTGTCATTATTAAATGATTGCTTTTTCGGACGTTTCAGGCGCAGATAAGCTTAAAAATGGGCTTTCCAGCCTGCAAGTCACACTTTTATGAAAACTTGCATAACTCAAAAAGTTGAGCTTTTTTCACCAAATCTGCACTAAATATAGAAAATTCAGAAGATTTCCAACCCAGGAAAGCAAGAATTATGATTCTAGCATGCATGGTTCAAAAGTTATTGTCATTATTAAATGATTGCTTTTTCGGACGTTTCAGGCGCAGATAAGCTTAAAATGGGCTTTCCAGCCTGCAAGTCACACTTTTATGAAAACTTGCATAACTCAAAAAGTTGAGCTTTTTTCACCAAATCTGCACTAAATATAGAAAATTCAGAAGATTTCCAACCCAGGAAAGCAAGATTTATGATTCTAGCATGCATGGTTCCAAAGTTATTGTCATTATTAAATGATTGCTTTTTCGGACGTTTTAGGCACAGAGAAGTGCAAAAATGGGCTTTCCAGCCTGCAAGTCACACTTTTATGAAAACTTGCATAACTCAAAAAGTTGAGCTTTTTTCACCAAATCTGCACTAAATATAGAAAATTCAGAAGATTTCCAACCCAGGAAAGCAAGAATTATGATTCTAGCATGCATGGTTCAAAGTTATTGTCATTATTAAATGATTGCTTTTTCGGACGTTTCAGGCGCAGATAAGCTTAAAAATGGGCTTTCCAGCCTGCAAGTCACACTTTTATGAAAACTTGCATAACTCAAAAAGTTGAGCTTTTTTCACCAAATCTGCACTAAATATAGAAAATTCAGAAGATTTCCAACCCAGGAAAGCAAGATTTATGATTCTAGCATGCATGGTTCAAAAGTTATTGTCATTATTAAATGATTGCTTTTTCGGACGTTTTAGGCTCAGAGAAGTGCAAAAATGGGCTTTCCAGCCTGCAAGTCACACTTTTATGAAAACTTGCATAACTCAAAAAGTTGAGCTTTTTTCACCAAATCTGCACTAAATATAGAAAATTCAGAAGATTTCCAACCTAGAATAGCAAGATTTATGATTCTAGCATGCATGGTTCCAAAGTTATTGTCATTATTAAATGATTGCTTTTTCGGACGTTTCAGGCGCAGATAAGCTTAAAAATGGGCTTTCCAGCCTGCAAGTCACACTTTTATGAAAACTTGCATAACTCAAAAAGTTGAGCTTTTTTCACCAAATCTGCACTAAATATAGAAAATTCAGAAGATTTCCAACCTAGAATAGCAAGATTTATGATTCTAGCATGCATGGTTCCAAAGTTATTGTCATTATTAAATGATTGCTTTTTCGGACGTTTCAGGCGCAGATAAGCTTAAAAATGGGCTTTCCAGCCTGCAAGTCACACTTTTATGAAAACTTGCATAACTCAAAAACTTGAGCTTTTTTCACCAAATCTGCACTAAATATAGAAAATTCAGAAGATTTCCAACCCAGGAAAGCAAGATTTATGATTCTAGCATGCATGGTTCAAAAGTTATTGTCATTATTAAATGATTGCTTTTTCGGACGTTTTAGGCTCAGAGAAGTGCAAAAATGGGCTTTCCAGCCTGCAAGTCACACTTTTATGAAAACTTGCATAACTCAAAAACTTGAGCTATTTTCACCAAATCTGCACTAAATATAGAAAATTCAGAAGATTTCCAACCTAGAAAAGCAAGAATTATGATTCTAGCATGCATGGTTCCAAAGTTATTGTCATTATTAAATGATTGCTTTTTCGGACGTTTCAGGCGCAGATAAGCTTAAAAATGGGCTTTCCAGCCTGCAAGTCACACTTTTATGAAAACTTGCATAACTCAAAAAGTTGAGCTTTTTTCACCAAATCTGCACTAAATATAGAAAATTCAGAAGATTTCCAACCCAGGAAAGCAAGAATTATGATTCTAGCATGCATGGTTCAAAAGTTATTGTCATTATTAAATGATTGCTTTTTCGGACGTTTCAGGCGCAGATAAGCTTAAAAATGGGCTTTCCAGCCTGCAAATCACACTTTTATGAAAACTTGCATAACTCAAAAAGTTGAGCTTTTTTCACCAAATCTGCACTAAATATAGAAAATTCAGAAGATTTCCAACCCAGGAAAGCAAGATTTATGATTCTAGCATGCATGGTTCAAAAGTTATTGTCATTATTAAATGATTGCTTTTTCTGACGTTTTAGGCTCAGAGAAGTGCAAAAATGGGCTTTCCAGCCTGCAAGTCACACTTTTATGAAAACTTGCATAACTCAAAAACTTGAGCTTTTTTCACCAAATCTGCACTAAATATAGAAAATTCAGAAGATTTCCAACCTAGAAAAGCAAGAATTATGATTCTAGCATGCATGGTTCCAAAGTTATTGTCATTATTAAATGATTGCTTTTTCGGACGTTTCAGGCGCAGATAAGCTTAAAAATGGGCTTTCCAGCCTGCAAGTCACACTTTTATGAAAACTTGCATAACTCAAAAAGTTGAGCTTTTTTCACCAAATCTGCACTAAATATAGAAAATTCAGAAGATTTCCAACCCAGGAAAGCAAGAATTATGTTTCTAGCATGCATGGTTCAAAAGTTATTGTCATTATTAAATGATTGCTTTTTCGGACGTTTCAGGCGCTGATAAGCTTAAAATGGGCTTTCCAGCCTGCAAGTCACACTTTTATGAAAACTTGCATAACTCAAAAAGTTGAGCTTTTTTCACCAAATCTGCACTAAATATAGAAAATTCAGAAGATTTCCAACCTAGAAAAGCAAGAATTATGATTCTAGCATGCATGGTTCCAAAGTTATTGTCATTATTAAATGATTGCTTTTTCGAACGTTTCAGGCGCAGATAAGCTTAAAAATGGGCTTTCCAGCCTGCAAGTCACACTTTTATGAAAACTTGCATAACTCAAAAAGTTGAGCTTTTTTCACCAAATCTGCACTAAATATAGAAAATTCAGAAGATTTCCAACCCAGGAAAGCAAGAATTATGATTCTAGCATGCATGGTTCAAAAGTTATTGTCATTATTAAATGATTGCTTTTTCGGACGTTTCAGGCGCAGATAAGCTTAAAAATGGGCTTTCCAGCCTGCAAGTCACACTTTTATGAAAACTTGCATAACTCAAAAAGTTGAGCTTTTTTCACCAAATCTGCACTAAATATAGAAAATTCAGAAGATTTCCAACCCAGGAAAGCAAGATTTATGATTCTAGCATGCATGGTTCAAAAGTTATTGTCATTATTAAATGATTGCTTTTTCGGACGTTTTAGGCTCAGAGAAGTGCAAAAATGGGCTTTCCAGCCTGCAAGTCACACTTTTATGAAAACTTGCATAACTCAAAAACTTGAGCTTTTTTCACCAAATCTGCACTAAATATAGAAAATTCAGAAGATTTCCAACCTAGAAAAGCAAGAATTATGATTCTAGCATGCATGGTTCCAAAGTTATTGTCATTATTAAATGATTGCTTTTTCGGACGTTTCAGGCGCAGATAAGCTTAAAAATGGGCTTTCCAGCCTGCAAGTCACACTTTTATGAAAACTTGCATAACTCAAAAAGTTGAGCTTTTTTCACCAAATCTGCACTAAATATAGAAAATTCAGAAGATTTCCAACCCAGGAAAGCAAGAATTATGTTTCTAGCATGCATGGTTCAAAAGTTATTGTCATTATTAAATGATTGCTTTTTCGGACGTTTCAGGCGCTGATAAGCTTAAAATGGGCTTTCCAGCCTGCAAGTCACACTTTTATGAAAACTTGCATAACTCAAAAAGTTGAGCTTTTTTCACCAAATCTGCACTAAATATAGAAAATTCAGAAGATTTCCAACCTAGAAAAGCAAGAATTATGATTCTAGCATGCATGGTTCCAAAGTTATTGTCATTATTAAATGATTGCTTTTTCGAACGTTTCAGGCGCAGATAAGCTTAAAAATGGCTTTCCAGCCTGCAAGTCACACTTTTATGAAAACTTGCATAACTCAAAAAGTTGAGCTTTTTTCACCAAATCTGCACTAAATATAGAAAATTCAGAAGATTTCCAACCCAGGAAAGCAAGAATTATGATTCTAGCATGCATGGTTCAAAAGTTATTGTCATTATTAAATGATTGCTTTTTCGGACGTTTCAGGCGCAGATAAGCTTAAAATGGGCTTTCCAGCCTGCAAGTCACACTTTTATGAAAACTTGCATAACTCAAAAAGTTGAGCTTTTTTCACCAAATCTGCACTAAATATAGAAAATTCAGAAGATTTCCAACCCAGGAAAGCAAGATTTATGATTCTAGCATGCATGGTTCAAAAGTTATTGTCATTATTAAATGATTGCTTTTTCGGACGTTTTAGGCTCAGAGAAGTGCAAAAATGGGCTTTCCAGCCTGCAAGTCACACTTTTATGAAAACTTGCATAACTCAAAAACTTGAGCTTTTTTCACCAAATCTGCACTAAATATAGAAAATTCAGAAGATTTCCAACCTAGAAAAGCAAGAATTATGATTCTAGCATGCATGGTTCCAAAGTTATTGTCATTATTAAATGATTGCTTTTTCGGACGTTTCAGGCGCAGATAAGCTTAAAAATGGGCTTTCCAGCCTGCAAGTCACACTTTTATGAAAACTTGCATAACTCAAAAAGTTGAGCTTTTTTCACCAAATCTGCACTAAATATAGAAAATTTAGAAGATTTCCAACCCAGGAAAGCAAGATTTATGATTCTAGCATGCATGGTTCAAAAGTTATTGTCATTATTAAATGATTGCTTTTTCGGACGTTTTAGGCTCAGAGAAGTGCAAAAATGGGCTTTCCAGCCTGCAAGTCACACTTTTATGAAAACTTGCATAACTCAAAAACTTGAGCTTTTTTCACCAAATCTGCACTAAATATAGAAAATTCAGAAGATTTCCAACCTAGAAAAGCAAGAATTATGATTCTAGCATGCATGGTTCCAAAGTTATTGTCATTATTAAATGATTGCTTTTTCGGACGTTTCAGGCGCAGATAAGCTTAAAAATGGGCTTTCCAGCCTGCAAGTCACACTTTTATGAAAACTTGCATAACTCAAAAAGTTGAGCTTTTTTCACCAAATCTGCACTAAATATAGAAAATTCAGAAGATTTCCAACCCAGGAAAGCAATATTTATGATTCTAGCATGCATGGTTCAAAAGTTATTGTCATTATTAAATGATTGCTTTTTCGGACGTTTCAGGCGCAGATAAGCTTAAAAATGGGCTTTCCAGCCTGCAAGTCACACTTTTATGAAAACTTGCATAACTCAAAAAGTTGAGCTTTTTTCACCAAATCTGCACTAAATATAGAAAATTCAGAAGATTTCCAACCCAGGAAAGCAAGATTTATGATTCTAGCATGCATGGTTCAAAAGTTATTGTCATTATTAAATGATTGCTTTTTCGGACGTTTTAGGCTCAGAGAAGTGCAAAAATGGGCTTTCCAGCCTGCAAGTCACACTTTTATGAAAACTTGCATAACTCAAAAACTTGAGCTTTTTTCACCAAATCTGCACTAAATATAGAAAATTCAGAAGATTTCCAACCTAGAAAAGCAAGAATTATGATTCTAGCATGCATGGTTCCAAAGTTATTGTCATTATTAAATGATTGCTTTTTCGGACGTTTCAGGCGCAGATAAGCTTAAAAATGGCTTTCCAGCCTGCAAGTCACACTTTTATGAAAACTTGCATAACTCAAAAAGTTGAGCTTTTTTCACCAAATCTGCACTAAATATAGAAAATTCAGAAGATTTCCAACCCAGGAAAGCAAGATTTATGATTCTAGCATGCATGGTTCAAAAGTTATTGTCATTATTAAATGATTGCTTTTTCGGACGTTTTAGGCTCAGAGAAGTGCAAAAATGGGCTTTCCAGCCTGCAAGTCACACTTTTATGAAAACTTGCATAACTCAAAAACTTGAGCTTTTTTCACCAAATCTGCACTAAATATAGAAAATTCAGAAGATTTCCAACCTAGAAAAGCAAGAATTATGATTCTAGCATGCATGGTTCCAAAGTTATTGTCATTATTAAATGATTGCTTTTTCGGACGTTTCAGGCGCAGATAAGCTTAAAAATGGGCTTTCCAGCCTGCAAGTCACACTTTTATGAAAACTTGCATAACTCAAAAAGTTGAGCTTTTTTCACCAAATCTGCACTAAATATAGAAAATTCAGAAGATTTCCAACCCAGGAAAGCAATATTTATGATTCTAGCATGCATGGTTCAAAAGTTATTGTCATTATTAAATGATTGCTTTTTCGGACGTTTCAGGCGCAGATAAGCTTAAAAATGGGCTTTCCAGCCTGCAAGTCACACTTTTATGAAAACTTGCATAACTCAAAAAGTTGAGCTTTTTTCACCAAATCTGCACTAAATATAGAAAATTCAGAAGATTTCCAACCCAGGAAAGCAAGATTTATGATTCTAGCATGCATGGTTCAAAAGTTATTGTCATTATTAAATGATTGCTTTTTCGGACGTTTTAGGCTCAGAGAAGTGCAAAAATGGGCTTTCCAGCCTGCAAGTCACACTTTTATGAAAACTTGCATAACTCAAAAACTTGAGCTTTTTTCACCAAATCTGCACTAAATATAGAAAATTCAGAAGATTTCCAACCTAGAAAAGCAAGAATTATGATTCTAGCATGCATGGTTCCAAAGTTATTGTCATTATTAAATGATTGCTTTTTCGGACGTTTCAGGCGCAGATAAGCTTAAAAATGGGCTTTCCAGCCTGCAAGTCACACTTTTATGAAAACTTGCATAACTCAAAAACTTGAGCTTTTTTCACCAAATCTGCACTAAATATAGAAAATTCAGAAGATTTCCAACCTAGAAAAGCAAGAATTATGATTCTAGCATGCATGGTTCCAAAGTTATTGTCATTATTAAATGATTGCTTTTTCGGACGTTTCAGGCGCAGATAAGCTTAAAAATGGGCTTTCCAGCCTGCAAGTCACACTTTTATGAAAACTTGCATAACTCAAAAAGTTGAGCTTTTTTCACCAAATCTGCACAAAATATAGAAAATTCAGAAGATTTCCAACCCAGGAAAGCAAGAATTATGATTCTAGCATGCATGGTTCAAAAGTTATTGTCATTATTAAATGATTGCTTTTTCGGACGTTTCAGGCGCAGATAAGCTTAAAAATGGGCTTTCCAGCCTGCAAGTCACACTTTTATGAAAACTTGCATAACTCAAAAAGTTGAGCTTTTTTCACCAAATCTGCACTAAATATAGAAAATTCAGAAGATTTCCAACCCAGGAAAGCAAGATTTATGATTCTAGCATGCATGGTTCAAAAGTTATTGTCATTATTAAATGATTGCTTTTCGGACGTTTTAGGCTCAGAGAAGTGCAAAAATGGGCTTTCCAGCCTGCAAGTCACACTTTTATGAAAACTTGCATAACTCAAAAAGTTGAGCTTTTTTCACCAAATCTGCACTAAATATAGAAAATTCAGAAGATTTCCAACCCAGGAAAGCAAGATTTATGATTCTAGCATGCATGGTTCAAAAGTTATTGTCATTATTAAATGATTGCTTTTTCGGACGTTTTAGGCTCAGAGAAGTGCAAAATGGGCTTTCCAGCCTGCAAGTCACACTTTTATGAAAACTTGCATAACTCAAAAAGTTGAGCTTTTTTCACCAAATCTGCACTAAATATAGAAAATTCAGAAGATTTCCAACCCAGGAAAGCAAGATTTATGATTCTAGCATGCATGGTTCAAAAGTTATTGTCATTATTAAATGATTGCTTTTTCGGACGTTTTAGGCTCAGAGAAGTGCAAAAATGGGCTTTCCAGCCTGCAAGTCACACTTTTATGAAAACTTGCATAACTCAAAAACTTGAGCTTTTTTCACCAAATCTGCACTAAATATAGAAAATTCAGAAGATTTCCAACCTAGAAAAGCAAGAATTATGATTCTAGCATGCATGGTTCCAAAGTTATTGTCATTATTAAATGATTGCTTTTCGGACGTTTCAGGCGCAGATAAGCTTAAAAATGGGCTTTCCAGCCTGCAAGTCACACTTTTATGAAAACTTGCATAACTCAAAAAGTTGAGCTTTTTTCACCAAATCTGCACTAAATATAGAAAATTCAGAAGATTTCCAACCCAGGAAAGCAAGAATTATGATTCTAGCATGCATGGTTCAAAAGTTATTGTCATTATTAAATGATTGCTTTTTCGGACGTTTCAGGCGCAGATAAGCTTAAAAATGGGCTTTCCAGCCTGCAAGTCACACTTTTATGAAAACTTGCATAACCCAAAAAGTTGAGCTTTTTTCACCAAATCTGCACTAAATATAGAAAATTCAGAAGATTTCCAACCCAGGAAAGCAAGATTTATGATTCTAGCATGCATGGTTCAAAAGTTATTGTCATTATTAAATGATTGCTTTTCGGACGTTTCAGGCGCAGATAAGCTTAAAAATGGGCTTTCCAGCCTGCAAGTCACACTTTTATGAAAACTTGCATAACTCAAAAAGTTGAGCTTTTTTCACCAAATCTGCACTAAATATAGAAAATTCAGAAGATTTCCAACCCAGGAAAGCAAGATTTATGATTCTAGCATGCATGGTTCAAAAGTTATTGTCATTATTAAATGATTGCTTTTTCGGACGTTTTAGGCTCAGAGAAGTGCAAAAATGGGCTTTCCAGCCTGCAAGTCACACTTTTATGAAAACTTGCATAACTCAAAAACTTGAGCTTTTTTCACCAAATCTGCACTAAATATAGAAAATTCAGAAGATTTCCAACCTAGAAAAGCAAGAATTATGATTCTAGCATGCATGGTTCCAAAGTTATTGTCATTATTAAATGATTGCTTTTTCGGACGTTTCAGGCGCAGATAAGCTTAAAAATGGCTTTCCAGCCTGCAAGTCACACTTTTATGAAAACTTGCATAACTCAAAAAGTTGAGCTTTTTTCACCAAATCTGCACTAAATATAGAAAATTCAGAAGATTTCCAACCTAGAAAAGCAAGAATTATGATTCTAGCATGCATGGTTCCAAAGTTATTGTCATTATTAAATGATTGCTTTTTCGGACGTTTCAGGCGCAGATAAGCTTAAAAATGGGCTTTCCAGCCTGCAAGTCACACTTTTATGAAAACTTGCATAACTCAAAAAGTTGAGCTTTTTTCACCAAATCTGCACTAAATATAGAAAATTCAGAAGATTTCCAACCCAGGAAAGCAAGAATTATGATTCTAGCATGCATGGTTCAAAAGTTATTGTCATTATTAAATGATTGCTTTTTCGGACGTTTCAGGCGCAGATAAGCTTAAAAATGGGCTTTCCAGCCTGCAAGTCACACTTTTATGAAAACTTGCATAACCCAAAAAGTTGAGCTTTTTTCACCAAATCTGCACTAAATATAGAAAATTCAGAAGATTTCCAACCCAGGAAAGCAAGATTTATGATTCTAGCATGCATGGTTCAAAAGTTATTGTCATTATTAAATGATTGCTTTTTCGGACGTTTCAGGCGCAGATAAGCTTAAAAATGGGCTTTCCAGCCTGCAAGTCACACTTTTATGAAAACTTGCATAACTCAAAAAGTTGAGCTTTTTTCACCAAATCTGCACTAAATATAGAAAATTCAGAAGATTTCCAACCCAGGAAAGCAAGATTTATGATTCTAGCATGAATGGTTCAAAAGTTATTGTCATTATTAAATGATTGCTTTTTCGGACGTTTTAGGCTCAGAGAAGTGCAAAAATGGGCTTTCCAGCCTGCAAGTCACACTTTTATGAAAACTTGCATAACTCAAAAAGTTGAGCTTTTTTCACCAAATCTGCACTAAATATAGAAAATTCAGAAGATTTCCAACCCAGGAAAGCAAGATTTATGATTCTAGCATGCATGGTTCAAAAGTTATTGTCATTATTAAATGATTGCTTTTTTCGGACGTTTTAGGCTCAGAGAAGTGCAAAAATGGGCTTTCCAGCCTACAAGTCACACTTTTATGAAAACTTGCATAACTCAAAAACTTGAGCTTTTTTCACCAAATCTGCACTAAATATAGAAAATTCAGAAGATTTCCAACCTAGAAAAGCAAGAATTATGATTCTAGCATGCATGGTTCCAAAGTTATTGTCATTATTAAATGATTGCTTTTTCGGACGTTTCAGGCGCAGATAAGCTTAAAAATGGGCTTTCCAGCCTGCAAGTCACACTTTTATGAAAACTTGCATAACTCAAAAAGTTGAGCTTTTTTCACCAAATCTGCACTAAATATAGAAAATTCAGAAGATTTCCAACCTAGAAAAGCAAGAATTATGATTCTAGCATGCATGGTTCCAAAGTTATTGTCATTATTAAATGATTGCTTTTTCGGACGTTTCAGGCGCAGATAAGCTTAAAAATGGGCTTTCCAGCCTGCAAGTCACACTTTTATGAAAACTTGCATAACTCAAAAAGTTGAGCTTTTTTCACCAAATCTGCACTAAATATAGAAAATTCAGAAGATTTCCAACCCAGGAAAGCAAGAATTATGATTCTAGCATGCATGGTTCAAAAGTTATTGTCATTATTAAATGATTGCTTTTTCGGACGTTTCAGGCGCAGATAAGCTTAAAAATGGGCTTTCCAGCCTGCAAGTCACACTTTTATGAAAACTTGCATAACCCAAAAAGTTGAGCTTTTTTCACCAAATCTGCACTAAATATAGAAAATTCAGAAGATTTCCAACCCAGGAAAGCAAGATTTATGATTCTAGCATGCATGGTTCAAAAGTTATTGTCATTATTAAATGATTGCTTTTTCGGACGTTTCAGGCGCAGATAAGCTTAAAAATGGGCTTTCCAGCCTGCAAGTCACACTTTTATGAAAACTTGCATAACTCAAAAAGTTGAGCTTTTTTCACCAAATCTGCACTAAATATAGAAAATTCAGAAGATTTCCAACCCAGGAAAGCAAGATTTATGATTCTAGCATGAATGGTTCAAAAGTTATTGTCATTATTAAATGATTGCTTTTTCGGACGTTTTAGGCTCAGAGAAGTGCAAAAATGGGCTTTCCAGCCTGCAAGTCACACTTTTATGAAAACTTGCATAACTCAAAAAGTTGAGCTTTTTTCACCAAATCTGCACTAAATATAGAAAATTCAGAAGATTTCCAACCCAGGAAAGCAAGATTTATGATTCTAGCATGCATGGTTCAAAAGTTATTGTCATTATTAAATGATTGCTTTTTCGGACGTTTTAGGCTCAGAGAAGTGCAAAAATGGGCTTTCCAGCCTGCAAGTCACACTTTTATGAAAACTTGCATAACTCAAAAACTTGAGCTTTTTTCACCAAATCTGCACTAAATATAGAAAATTCAGAAGATTCCAACCTAGAAAAGCAAGAATTATGATTCTAGCATGCATGGTTCCAAAGTTATTGTCATTATTAAATGATTGCTTTTTCGGACGTTTCAGGCGCAGATAAGCTTAAAAATGGGCTTTCCAGCCTGCAAGTCACACTTTTATGAAAACTTGCATAACTCAAAAAGTTGAGCTTTTTTCACCAAATCTGCACTAAATATAGAAAATTCAGAAGATTTCCAACCCAGGAAAGCAAGAATTATGATTCTAGCATGCATGGTTCAAAAGTTATTGTCATTATTAAATGATTGCTTTTTCGGACGTTTCAGGCGCAGATAAGCTTAAAAATGGGCTTTCCAGCCTGCAAGTCACACTTTTATGAAAACTTGCATAACTCAAAAAGTTGAGCTTTTTTCACCAAATCTGCACTAAATATAGAAAATTCAGAAGATTTCCAACCCAGGAAAGCAAGATTTATGATTCTAGCATGCATGGTTCAAAAGTTATTGTCATTATTAAATGATTGCTTTTTCGGACGTTTTAGGCTCAGAGAAGTGCAAAAATGGGCTTTCCAGCCTGCAAGTCACACTTTTATGAAAACTTGCATAACTCAAAAACTTGAGCTTTTTTCACCAAATCTGCACTAAATATAGAAAATTCAGAAGATTTCCAACCTAGAAAAGCAAGAATTATGATTCTAGCATGCATGGTTCCAAAGTTATTGTCATTATTAAATGATTGCTTTTTCGGACGTTTCAGGCGCAGATAAGCTTAAAAATGGGCTTTCCAGCCTGCAAGTCACACTTTTATGAAAACTTGCATAACTCAAAAAGTTGAGCTTTTTTCACCAAATCTGCACTAAATATAGAAAATTCAGAAGATTTCCAACCCAGGAAAGCAAGAATTATGATTCTAGCATGCATGGTTCAAAAGTTATTGTCATTATTAAATGATTGCTTTTTCGGACGTTTCAGGCGCAGATAAGCTTAAAAATGGGCTTTCCAGCCTGCAAGTCACACTTTTATGAAAACTTGCATAACTCAAAAAGTTGAGCTTTTTTCACCAAATCTGCACTAAATATAGAAAATTCAGAAGATTTCCAACCCAGGAAAGCAAGATTTATGATTCTAGCATGCATGGTTCAAAAGTTATTGTCATTATTAAATGATTGCTTTTTCGGACGTTTCAGGCGCAGATAAGCTTAAAAATGGGCTTTCCAGCCTGCAAGTCACACTTTATGAAAACTTGCATAACTCAAAAAGTTGAGCTTTTTTCACCAAATCTGCACTAAATATAGAAAATTCAGAAGATTTCCAACCCAGGAAAGCAAGATTTATGATTCTAGCATGCATGGTTCAAAAGTTATTGTCATTATTAAATGATTGCTTTTTCGGACGTTTTAGGCTCAGAGAAGTGCAAAAATGGGCTTTCCAGCCTGCAAGTCACACTTTTATGAAAACTTGCATAACTCAAAAACTTGAGCTTTTTTCACCAAATCTGCACTAAATATAGAAAATTCAGACGATTTCCAACCTAGAAAAGCAAGAATTATGATTCTAGCATGCATGGTTCCAAAGTTATTGTCATTATTAAATGATTGCTTTTTCGGACGTTTCAGGCGCAGATAAGCTTAAAATGGGCTTTCCAGCCTGCAAGTCACACTTTTATGAAAACTTGCATAACTCAAAAAGTTGAGCTTTTTTCACCAAATCTGCACTAAATATAGAAAATTCAGAAGATTTCCAACCCAGGAAAGCAAGAATTATGATTCTAGCATGCATGGTTCAAAGTTATTGTCATTATTAAATGATTGCTTTTTCGGACGTTTCAGGCGCAGATAAGCTTAAAAATGGGCTTTCCAGCCTGCAAGTCACACTTTTATGAAAACTTGCATAACTCAAAAAGTTGAGCTTTTTTCACCAAATCTGCACTAAATATAGAAAATTCAGAAGATTTCCAACCCAGGAAAGCAAGATTTATGATTCTAGCATGCATGGTTCAAAAGTTATTGTCATTATTAAATGATTGCTTTTTCGGACGTTTTAGGCTCAGAGAAGTGCAAAAATGGGCTTTCCAGCCTGCAAGTCACACTTTTATGAAAACTTGCATAACTCAAAAAGTTGAGCTTTTTTCACCAAATCTGCACTAAATATAGAAAATTCAGAAGATTTCCAACCCAGGAAAGCAAGATTTATGATTCTAGCATGCATGGTTCCAAAGTTATTGTCATTATTAAATGATTGCTTTTTCGGACGTTTTAGGCTCAGAGAAGTGCAAAAATGGGCTTTCCAGCCTGCAAGTCACACTTTTATGAAAACTTGCATAACTCAAAAAGTTGAGCTTTTTTCACCAAATCTGCACTAAATATAGAAAATTCAGAAGATTTCCAACCCAGGAAAGCAAGATTTATGATTCTAGCATGCATGGTTCAAAAGTTATTGTCATTATTAAATGATTGCTTTTTCGGACGTTTTAGGCTCAGAGAAGTGCAAAAATGGGCTTTCCAGCCTGCAAGTCACACTTTTATGAAAACTTGCATAACTCAAAAACTTGAGCTTTTTTCACCAAATCTGCACTAAATATAGAAAATTCAGAAGATTTCCAACCTAGAAAAGCAAGAATTATGATTCTAGCATGCATGGTTCCAAAGTTATTGTCATTATTAAATGATTGCTTTTTCGGACGTTTCAGGCGCAGATAAGCTTAAAAATGGGCTTTCCAGCCTGCAAGTCACACTTTTATGAAAACTTGCATAACTCAAAAAGTTGAGCTTTTTTCACCAAATCTGCACTAAATATAGAAAATTCAGAAGATTTCCAACCCAGGAAAGCAAGAATTATGATTCTAGCATGCATGGTTCAAAAGTTATTGTCATTATTAAATGATTGCTTTTTCGGACGTTTCAGGCGCAGATAAGCTTAAAAATGGGCTTTCCAGCCTGCAAGTCACACTTTTATGAAAACTTGCATAACTCAAAAAGTTGAGCTTTTTTCACCAAATCTGCACTAAATATAGAAAATTCAGAAGATTTCCAACCCAGGAAAGCAAGATTTATGATTCTAGCATGCATGGTTCAAAAGTTATTGTCATTATTAAATGATTGCTTTTTCGGACGTTTTAGGCTCAGAGAAGTGCAAAAATGGGCTTTCCAGCCTGCAAGTCACACTTTTATGAAAACTTGCATAACTCAAAAAGTTGAGCTTTTTTCACCAAATCTGCACTAAATATAGAAAATTCAGAAGATTTCCAACCCAGGAAAGCAAGATTTATGATTCTAGCATGCATGGTTCAAAAGTTATTGTCATTATTAAATGATTGCTTTTTCGGACGTTTTAGGCTCAGAGAAGTGCAAAAATGGGCTTTCCAGCCTGCAAGTCACACTTTTATGAAAACTTGCATAACTCAAAAAGTTGAGCTTTTTTCACCAAATCTGCACTAAATATAGAAAATTCAGAAGATTTCCAACCCAGGAAAGCAAGATTTATGATTCTAGCATGCATGGTTCCAAAGTTATTGTCATTATTAAATGATTGCTTTTTCGGACGTTTTAGGCTCAGAGAAGTGCAAAAATGGGCTTTCCAGCCTGCAAGTCACACTTTTATGAAAACTTGCATAACTCAAAAAGTTGAGCTTTTTTCACCAAATCTGCACTAAATATAGAAAATTCAGAAGATTTCCAACCCAGGAAAGCAAGATTTATGATTCTAGCATGCATGGTTCAAAAGTTATTGTCATTATTAAATGATTGCTTTTTCGGACGTTTTAGGCTCAGAGAAGTGCAAAAATGGGCTTTCCAGCCTGCAAGTCACACTTTTATGAAAACTTGCATAACTCAAAAACTTGAGCTTTTTTCACCAAATCTGCACTAAATATAGAAAATTCAGAAGATTTCCAACCTAGAAAAGCAAGAATTATGATTCTAGCATGCATGGTTCCAAAGTTATTGTCATTATTAAATGATTGCTTTTTCGGACGTTTCAGGCGCAGATAAGCTTAAAAATGGGCTTTCCAGCCTGCAAGTCACACTTTTATGAAAACTTGCATAACTCAAAAAGTTGAGCTTTTTTCACCAAATCTGCACTAAATATAGAAAATTCAGAAGATTTCCAACCCAGGAAAGCAAGAATTATGATTCTAGCATGCATGGTTCAAAAGTTATTGTCATTATTAAATGATTGCTTTTTCGGACGTTTCAGGCGCAGATAAGCTTAAAAATGGGCTTTCCAGCCTGCAAGTCACACTTTTATGAAAACTTGCATAACTCAAAAAGTTGAGCTTTTTTCACCAAATCTGCACTAAATATAGAAAATTCAGAAGATTTCCAACCCAGGAAAGCAAGATTTATGATTCTAGCATGCATGGTTCAAAAGTTATTGTCATTATTAAATGATTGCTTTTTCGGACGTTTCAGGCGCAGATAAGCTTAAAAATGGGCTTTCCAGCCTGCAAGTCACACTTTTATGAAAACTTGCATAACTCAAAAAGTTGAGCTTTTTTCACCAAATCTGCACTAAATATAGAAAATTCAGAAGATTTCCAACCCAGGAAAGCAAGATTTATGATTCTAGCATGCATGGTTCAAAAGTTATTGTCATTATTAAATGATTGCTTTTTCGGACGTTTTAGGCTCAGAGAAGTGCAAAAATGGGCTTTCCAGCCTGCAAGTCACACTTTTATGAAAACTTGCATAACTCAAAAACTTGAGCTTTTTTCACCAAATCTGCACTAAATATAGAAAATTCAGAAGATTTCCAACCTAGAAAAGCAAGAATTATGATTCTAGCATGCATGGTTCCAAAGTTATTGTCATTATTAAATGATTGCTTTTTCGGACGTTTCAGGCGCAGATAAGCTTAAAAATGGGCTTTCCAGCCTGCAAGTCACACTTTTATGAAAACTTGCATAACTCAAAAAGTTGAGCTTTTTTCACCAAATCTGCACTAAATATAGAAAATTCAGAAGATTTCCAACCCAGGAAAGCAAGAATTATGATTCTAGCATGCATGGTTCAAAAGTTATTGTCATTATTAAATGATTGCTTTTTCGGACGTTTCAGGCGCAGATAAGCTTAAAAATGGGCTTTCCAGCCTGCAAGTCACACTTTTATGAAAACTTGCATAACTCAAAAAGTTGAGCTTTTTTCACCAAATCTGCACTAAATATAGAAAATTCAGAAGATTTCCAACCCAGGAAAGCAAGATTATGATTCTAGCATGCATGGTTCAAAAGTTATTGTCATTATTAAATGATTGCTTTTTCGGACGTTTTAGGCTCAGAGAAGTGCAAAAATGGGCTTTCCAGCCTGCAAGTCACACTTTTATGAAAACTTGCATAACTCAAAAAGTTGAGCTTTTTTCACCAAATCTGCACTAAATATAGAAAATTCAGAAGATTTCCAACCCAGGAAAGCAAGATTTATGATTCTAGCATGCATGGTTCCAAAGTTATTGTCATTATTAAATGATTGCTTTTTCGGACGTTTCAGGCGGAGATAAGCTTAAAAATGGGCTTTCCAGCCTGCAAGTCACACTTTTATGAAAACTTGCATAACTCAAAAAGTTGAGCTTTTTCACCAAATCTGCACTAAATATAGAAAATTCAGAAGATTTCCAACCCAGGAAAGCAAGAATTATGATTCTAGCATCGATGGTTCAAAAGTTATTGTCATTATTAAATGATTGCTTTTTCGGACGTTTCAGGCGCAGATAAGCTTAAAAATGGGCTTTCCAGCCTGCAAGTCACACTTTTATGAAAACTTGCATAACTCAAAAACTTGAGCTTTTTTCACCAAATCTGCACTAAATATAGAAAATTCAGAAGATTTCCAACCCAGGAAAGCAAGATTTATGATTCTAGCATGCATGGTTCAAAAGTTATTGTCATTATTAAATGATTGCTTTTTCGGACGTTTTAGGCTCAGAGAAGTGCAAAAATGGGCTTTCCAGCCTGCAAGTCACACTTTTATGAAAACTTGCATAACTCAAAAACTTGAGCTTTTTTCACCAAATCTGCACTAAATATAGAAAATTCAGAAGATTTCCAACCTAGAAAAGCAAGAATTATGATTCTAGCATGCATGGTTCCAAAGTTATTGTCATTATTAAATGATTGCTTTTCGGACGTTTCAGGCGCAGATAAGCTTAAAAATGGGCTTTCCAGCCTGCAAGTCACACTTTTATGAAAACTTGCATAACTCAAAAAGTTGAGCTTTTTTCACCAAATCTGCACTAAATATAGAAAATTCAGAAGATTTCCAACCCAGGAAAGCAAGAATTATGATTCTAGCATGCATGGTTCAAAAGTTATTGTCATTATTAAATGATTGCTTTTTCGGACGTTTCAGGCGCAGATAAGCTTAAAAATGGGCTTTCCAGCCTGCAAGTCACACTTTTATGAAAACTTGCATAACTCAAAAAGTTGAGCTTTTTTCACCAAATCTGCACTAAATATAGAAAATTCAGAAGATTTCCAACCCAGGAAAGCAAGATTTATGATTCTAGCATGCATGGTTCAAAAGTTATTGTCATTATTAAATGATTGCTTTTTCGGACGTTTAGGCTCAGAGAAGTGCAAAAATGGGCTTTCCAGCCTGCAAGTCACACTTTTATGAAAACTTGCATAACTCAAAAACTTGAGCTTTTTTCACCAAATCTGCACTAAATATAGAAAATTCAGAAGATTTCCAACCTAGAAAAGCAAGAATTATGATTCTAGCATGCATGGTTCCAAAGTTATTGTCATTATTAAATGATTGCTTTTTCGGACGTTTCAGGCGCAGATAAGCTTAAAAATGGGCTTTCCAGCCTGCAAGTCACACTTTTATGAAAACTTGCATAACTCAAAAAGTTGAGCTTTTTTCACCAAATCTGCACTAAATATAGAAAATTCAGAAGATTTCCAACCCAGGAAAGCAAGAATTATGATTCTAGCATGCATGGTTCAAAAGTTATTGTCATTATTAAATGATTGCTTTTTCGGACGTTTCAGGCGCAGATAAGCTTAAAAATGGGCTTTCCAGCCTGCAAGTCACACTTTTATGAAAACTTGCATAACCCAAAAAGTTGAGCTTTTTTCACCAAATCTGCACTAAATATAGAAAATTCAGAAGATTTCCAACCCAGGAAAGCAAGATTTATGATTCTAGCATGCATGGTTCAAAAGTTATTGTCATTATTAAATGATTGCTTTTTCGGACGTTTCAGGCGCAGATAAGCTTAAAAATGGGCTTTCCAGCCTGCAAGTCACACTTTTATGAAAACTTGCATAACTCAAAAAGTTGAGCTTTTTTCACCAAATCTGCACTAAATATAGAAAATTCAGAAGATTTCCAACCCAGGAAAGCAAGATTTATGATTCTAGCATGAATGGTTCAAAAGTTATTGTCATTATTAAATGATTGCTTTTTCGGACGTTTTAGGCTCAGAGAAGTGCAAAAATGGGCTTTCCAGCCTGCAAGTCACACTTTTATGAAAACTTGCATAACTCAAAAAGTTGAGCTTTTTTCGCCAAATCTGCACTAAATATAGAAAATTCAGAAGATTTCCAACCCAGGAAAGCAAGATTTATGATTTTAGCATGCATGGTTCAAAAGTTATTGTCATTATTAAATGATTGCTTTTTCGGACGTTTTAGGCTCAGAGAAGTGCAAAAATGGGCTTTCCAGCCTGCAAGTCACACTTTTATGAAAACTTGCATAACTCAAAAACTTGAGCTTTTTTCACCAAATCTGCACTAAATATAGAAAATTCAGAAGATTTCCAACCTAGAAAAGCAAGAATTATGATTCTAGCATGCATGGTTCCAAAGTTATTGTCATTATTAAATGATTGCTTTTTCGGACGTTTCAGGCGCAGATAAGCTTAAAAATGGGCTTTCCAGCCTGCAAGTCACACTTTTATGAAAACTTGCATAACTCAAAAAGTTGAGCTTTTTTCACCAAATCTGCACTAAATATAGAAAATTCAGAAGATTTCCAACCTAGAAAAGCAAGAATTATGATTCTAGCATGCATGGTTCCAAAGTTATTGTCATTATTAAATGATTGCTTTTTCGGACGTTTCAGGCGCAGATAAGCTTAAAAATGGGCTTTCCAGCCTGCAAGTCACACTTTTATGAAAACTTGCATAACTCAAAAAGTTGAGCTTTTTTCACCAAATCTGCACTAAATATAGAAATTCAGAAGATTTCC
>NW_028283260.1:0-2500 GCF_059441175.1 Urocampus carinirostris
CATTCGTACTGCGCCGCTAGAGGTGAAATTCTTGGACCGGCGCAAGACGGACGAGAGCGAAAGCATTTGCCAAGAATGTTTTCATTAATCAAGAACGAAAGTCGGAGGTTCGAAGACGATCAGATACCGTCCTAGTTCCGACCATAAACGATGCCGACTCGCGATCCGGCGGCGTTATTCCCATGACCCGCCGAGCAGCACCCGGGAAACCGACCAAGTGTCTGGGTTCCGGGGGGAGTATTGTTGCAAAGCTGAAACTTAAAGGAATTGACGGAAGGGCACCACCAGGAGTGGAGCATGCGGCTTAATTTGACTCAACACGGGAAACCTCACCCGGCCCGGACACGGAAAGGATTGACAGATTGAAGGCTCTTTCTCGATACCGTGGGTGGTGGTGCATGGCCGTTCGTAGTTGGTGGAGCGATTTGTCTGGTTAATTCCGATAACGAACGAGACTCAAACATACTAAATAGTACCGCGGCCCCCCGCGCGGTCGGCGGCAGAAAACTTCTTAGAGGGACAAGTGGCTCTCAGCCACACGAGAATGAGCAATAACAGGTCTGTGATGCCCTTAGATGTCCGGGGCTGCACGCGCGCCACACTGAGCGTATAAGCGCGTCGTCTATCCCCGCGCCGGCAGGCGCGGGTAATCCTATGAACCCCGCTCGTGACAGGGCCTGGGGATTGCAATTATTTCCCACCAACGAGGAATTCCCAGTAAGCGCGGGTCATTAGCCTGCGTTGATTAAGTCCCTGCCCTTTGTACACACCGCCCGTCGCTACTACCGATCGGATGGCTTAGTGAGGTCCTCGGATAGTCCCCGCCGGGGCCGGCCCCGGCTCCGGCGGTGTGCCAGAAGACGGTCGAACTTGACTATCTAGAGGAAGTAAAAGTCGTAACAAGGTTTCTGTAGGTGAACCTGCAGAAGGATCATTAACGTACGAGCGGCAGCAGATCCGCCTCGGTACACCCCCGACGAGCCAGACGCCGAGGGCGGCGGGTCGTCGCAGGCGGAGGAAGAGGGTAGACCGGGACGGGACGGGACGGGGGGCGCGGCGCGGGTCACTCCCGGGCCGCGCGTCGGAGCGAGTTCGGCGGGCGCCACGCGGCGCGGCGCGACGCGAGAAAAGGCGGCGGGCGATGTCGCGCTACCTCCGTGCGAGCGGGGTAGCGCGCTCGTCCGACGACCCCAGTAGCGCGGCGCGGCGCGACGACAGGCGACCGCCAGCGACGGGCGAAAGGCGGCGGCCGTGCGCGGGACCCCCGTAACCGGGGAATCCCCCTATGCCGACGACCCTAGCTCGGCGCGGTTCTCGCGCTTCCGGCGCGCGCTTCCGGGGCGGCACTCGCCTCGACGACCTCCCGTCCTTTAAAGGTAACGGTTCGGGCCGGCGCCCCGGCGTCCGTCCGCCCGTCGGTGTCGCGTGTCCGTGCGGCGCGGGGCTGCTCTCGGCGAGGGTCGCCGAGCAAGCGGATCCCCGCACGGATCACAACGGCCGTATGGCGGCGGCGTCGGGACGCCCGCCCGAGACGAAGGTTCAGGGCGACGAAACGGTGCTCCCACCGGCTACCTTTTTCCCCGGCCAAACGCGTCCGTCGGCCGGAGCCCTCGAGGGGCCGCGTAGCGCGCGCGTGGGCCGGCCCCCGGACACCGGAGTTCCTCCCGGGGCTCCGGACACCGGGGGTTCGGTTCCGCGCGGTCCGCCGCGGTCTCCTCTGTCCATCCATAGTCCGGGCAGGCCGCGGCCGGGTCGGGGGCCAGTCCCCCCTCGGTGTCAGCGCGGTCGCGCCGCCCTTGTAAACCAAACCCACTCGCTGACGGGTAGCAACACCCAAAGCGTCGCTTCGCGGCGCGGCGGGGCTTCCAAGTCGGATGGCCTTCCGGGGTCCGGGTAGGAGACGCCGGGGGCCGGCCTCAGCGCCGAGCCCCCGACCTACCCGGCGAGTCCGGTCGCCGAGTCGTGTCAGGCCCGAGCGGGAGACGCCGGGCGCCGGCCTCAGCGCCGAGCGCCCGACCTACCCGGGCCGACGCACGTCTCGGGCGCCGTCGCGGCCCCGAGCGGGAGACGCCGGGCGCCGGCCTCAGCGCCGCGCGCCCGACCCGCTCGGCTCGTCGCGGCGTCGCGCGTATCGCGCCCGTCGGTAACCGCGCCGCGGGTTAGGGGCTCGCTCGCGGGAGCGACCGAACGGCACCCGCGGCGCGTTCGTCTCCGGTACAAAACCCTGTCGTGAATTTGTCTCCGATCGTCCCGGGCGGACGTAAAAGGGCCCAAACGTACGACTCTTAGCGGTGGATCACTCGGCTCGTGCGTCGATGAAGAACGCAGCTAGCTGCGAGAACTAATGTGATTTGCAGGACACATTGATCATCGACACTTTGAACGCACATTGCGGCCCCGGTTTTACCCCGGGGCCACGCCTGTCTGAGCGGCGCTTTCAATCGATCGGACGCGGGCCGGGCCCTCCGCGACATTCCGCCGGTCCGTCCGGCGGGTGGCG
>NW_028283260.1:10000-12500 GCF_059441175.1 Urocampus carinirostris
ACAATTCCCCAAACACCGGTCCGATAATACGCGCGCATATCCCCAAACACCGGCCCGATAATACGCGCACAATTCCCCAAACACCGGCGCGGATTTCAGCCACTATTGGCGGGCACAAGTCCCCCAACACTAGCCCGGGATTCAGCCACTAGTGGCGGGCACGATTCCCCAAACACCGGTCCGATAATACGCGCGCATATCCCCAAACACCGGCCCGATAATACGCGCACAATTCCCCAAACACCGGCCCGGATTTCAGCCACTAGTGGCGGGCACAAGTCCCCCAACACTAGCCAAGTTCTCAGCCACTAGTGGCGGGCACGATTCCCCAAACACCGGTCCGATAATACGCGCGCATATCCCCAAACACCGGCCCGATAATACGCGCACAATTCCCCAAACACCGGCCCGGATTTCAGCCACTAGTGGCGGGCACAAGTCCCCAAACACTAGCCAAGTTCTCAGCCACTAGTGGCGGGCACAATTCCCCAAACACCGGTCCGATAATACGCGCGCATATCCCCAAACACCGGCCCGATAATACGCGCACAATTCCCCAAACACCGGCCCGATAATACGCGCGCAATTCCCCAAACACCGGCCCGATAATACGCGCGCAATTCCCCAAACACCGGCCCGATAATACGCGCACATTTCCCCAAACACCGGCGCGGATTTCAGCCACTATTGGCGGGCACAAGTCCCCCAACACTAGCCCGGGATTCAGCCACTATTGGCGGGCACAAGTCCCCCAACACTAGCCCGGGATTCAGCCACTAGTGGCGGGCACGATTCCCCAAACACCGGCCCGGCGCTGAGTTTATGGCCTCCGAAAGGCCCATACATTCAGACGGGTCCATGTATTTTCAGTTTTCCGTAGCAGGTGTGATTGTTTGTTTAATTAGGTAGTTTGTGTTGGTGACGGTGTTCCTAACTGTGGTGGCTTGTTTGTAGAATGTGGGGCCCTGCGTTTGTGTTATGTTGATTTCTGGTAATTTACTTTTTACTAAGTAGTCTTTCAGGTTTTTGTTTCTTTTAAAGGCTGAGATGATTTTGTAATCTTGGATTATGCTTGTGTTCTGTAGTGTCTGATTTATATTTTGTCCATTCATTCAGACGGGTCCATGTATTTTCAGCGACAGCCGCAGTACCGCCAAAATCCATGCAGCGGCGCTGGATTTATGGCCTCCGAAAGGCCCATTCATTCAGACGGGTCCATGTATTTTCAGCGACAGCCGCAGTACCGCCAAAATCCATGCAGAGGCGCTGAGTTTATGGCCTCCGAAAGGCCCATTCATTCAGACGGGTCCATGTATTTTCAGCGACAGCAGCAGTACCGCCAAAATCCATGCAGCGGCGCTGTATTTATGGCCTCCGAAAGGCCCATTCATTACCAACGGGGCTGCAGTAGCATCCCGCGGCCACGCAGGGGCAGATATTGTGAGGGAATTACATGGTAGTGGACGGAGCGCCCATGCATTTCCAATGGGAGTGCAGTACCTCAAAAATCCGCTCCAAGCCACCGAACTTGAGGGCCCGACGTTCCCTCAACACTAGCCCAGTGCAATCGACATTTCGTTCTGTGTACATTGTTACACAGAATGACAATACAAGGGAATTATTATTATTATTATTATTATTATGTATTCAGCCACTAGTGGCGGGCACAATACCCCAAACACTGGCCCGGCGCTGGCTGAGTTTATGGCCTCCGAAAGGCCCATACATTCAGACGGGTCCATGTATTTTCAGTTTTCCGTAGCAGGTGTGATTGTTTGTTTAATTAGGTAGTTTGTGTTGGTGACGGTGTTCCTAACTGTGGTGGCTTGTTTGTAGAATGTGGGGCCCTGCGTTTGTGTTATGTTGATTTCTGGTAATTTACTTTTTACTAAGTAGTCTTTCAGGTTTTTGTTTCTTTTAAAGGCTGAGATGATTTTGTAATCTTGGATTATGCTTGTGTTCTGTAGTGTCTGATTTATATTTTGTCCATTCATTCAGACGGGTCCATGTATTTTCAGCGACAGCCGCAGTACCGCCAAAATCCATGCAGCGGCGCTGAGTTTATGGCCTCCGAAAGGCCCATTCATTCAGACGGGTCCATGTATTTTCAGCGACAGCCGCAGTACCGCCAAAATCCATGCAGCGGCGCTGGGTTTATGGAATCCGAAAGGCCCATTCATTCAGACGGGTCCATGTATTTTCAACGACAGCCGCAGTACCGCCAAAATCCATGCAGCGGCGCTGTATTTATGGCCTCCGAAAGGCCCATTCATTCCCAACGGGGCAGCAGTAGCATCGCGCGGCCACGCGGGGGCAGATATTGTGAGGGAATTACATTGTAGTGGACGGAGCGCCCATGTATTCCTATGGGCAATGCATTTCCAATGGGAGTGCAGTACCTCAAAAATCCGCTAGAGGGCCCCGAACTTGAGGGCCCGGCGTTCCCTCAAGTGCCGATTTTATACCCCCTTCTCCAGCCGACAGCCAGAATTATATTAGG
>NW_028283261.1:2500-7500 GCF_059441175.1 Urocampus carinirostris
CCCTCTCCGGAATCGAACCCTGATTCCCCGTTACCCGTGGTCACCATGGTAGGCGCAGAGTCTACCATCGAAAGTTGATAGGGCAGACATTCGAATGAGTCGTCGCCGCCTCGGGTGGGCGAGCGATCGGCACGAGGTTATCCTGAGTCAACACAAAGGGGGGGCCGGGCCGGCGGAACGAGGACCGGCGCGCGCGGAGCCGCCCGCGCCGCTTACGCCCCCGCCCGGAGAGGCGGAGGCCGGACGCGGGGGACGCGCGCGACGGCTGAGCCCCCGCCCGCCGGACACCGCGTGGGTTTTTGTGTCTGATAAATGCACGCGTCCCCGGGGCGAGGCCGGAGCCCCGCCCGCGAGTCGGCGCTCGTTTGCATGTATTAGCTCTGGATTTGCCACAGTTATCCAAGTAACGGTGGAGCGATCAAAGGAACCATAACTGATTTAATGAGCCGTTCGCAGTTTCACTGTACTGGCCATTCGTACTTAGACATGCATGGCTTAATCTTGAAAACAAGCATATGCTACTGGCAGGATCAACCAGAGTGCGTCTGCCGCCGGGGGGGCGCTGCTGGTGGCGGTGCGGCCCTGGTCCGGGACGAGGCTGTGGCTACAGCCGGGCCCGGGGGGCCGCGCGACACTCGTATACGTTCGGACGGGCTGACGAGCGGGTGTCGTGAAACGATGTTTCGCGCGGAGCCCTAGCACGCGTGGCGTCGGGCTCCGCGACGGTCGGACGTCTGGGTGTGGCTCGAGACGGAAGCTCGACCTCGGTTCGTCTTGGTTCTGCCGCCAAAAGGTTCACGCCGAGGCATGGTTTCGCAAGAGGGCCCCGCGAGTGCCAGCCGTGGATCCCGCCTCACTCGTAACTCGTATCGGATTCGTCCGGCCTCACTTTCGTTCGCACATCGGACAGTTATACGTGTGCTTTAGTAGCTTCCGTTCCCTCTTAGTGAGGCCGTCCGTACGTACCGCCCCAGCTCTTTCTGAGGCGGGTATCCACTCGGCTCGGGGGGGCCCAACGTTTGCCTAGTATCCTCGGCGCTGGAGCTTGACCCGCAAAGCCGGAGGAGCCGCACGCCCGAACACCGGCTTGCGCCGGCCGACGTGGGCCCTCCGAGGCGGGTCTCGTGTGCCAATCGCTCAGTTGGGGAACCGGCAGGCCCGTGGGCCGACGCCGGCTCACCCGGGGGTGAAGGGTGCTTCGATGGAGGCCCCCTGTCAGCCTCCGCGGAAGTCCGGCTTCAATACTTTAAAGTTTGAAAAACTTAGACATTTTTCGAGAACCGGAGCTTAGAGGGGTACATGCAAAAGCCAGGGCCGCGGGAAGCGCCCTAAATACTTCAATACTTTAAAATTTGAAAAACTTAGAAATTTTTCGAGAACCGGCATCTTCCCTCGGTAATTGCGAGATGCGAGGCCGCCCCTAGCCTCTGCTCTGTCGGACTCAATGGTCACGGGTGGCCGCTGATTAGCCCTGGTGCTCACCTCTCAAAATTGCGAGTCCCTAATATAATTCTGGCTGTCGGCTGGAGAAGGGGGTATAAAATCGGCACTTGAGGGAACGCCGGGCCCTCAAGTTCGGGGCCCTCTAGCGGATTTTTGAGGTACTGCACTCCCATTGGAAATGCATTGCCCATAGGAATACATGGGCGCTCCGTCCACTACAATGTAATTCCCTCACAATATCTGCCCCCGCGTGGCCGCGCGATGCTACTGCTGCCCCGTTGGGAATGAATGGGCCTTTCGGAGGCCATAAATACAGCGCCGCTGCATGGATTTTGGCGGTACTGCGGCTGTCGTTGAAAATACATGGACCCGTCTGAATGAATGGGCCTTTCGGATTCCATAAACCCAGCGCCGCTGCATGGATTTTGGCGGTACTGCGGCTGTCGCTGAAAATACATGGACCCGTCTGAATGAATGGGCCTTTCGGAGGCCATAAACTCAGCGCCGCTGCATGGATTTTGGCGGTACTGCGGCTGTCGCTGAAAATACATGGACCCGTCTGAATGAATGGACAAAATATAAATCAGACACTACAGAACACAAGCATAATCCAAGATTACAAAATCATCTCAGCCTTTAAAAGAAACAAAAACCTGAAAGACTACTTAGTAAAAAGTAAATTACCAGAAATCAACATAACACAAACGCAGGGCCCCACATTCTACAAACAAGCCACCACAGTTAGGAACACCGTCACCAACACAAACTACCTAATTAAACAAACAATCACACCTGCTACGGAAAACTGAAAATACATGGACCCGTCTGAATGTATGGGCCTTTCGGAGGCCATAAACTCAGCCAGCGCCGGGCCAGTGTTTGGGGTATTGTGCCCGCCACTAGTGGCTGAATACATAATAATAATAATAATAATAATAATTCCCTTGTATTGTCATTCTGTGTAACAATGTACACAGAACGAAATGTCGATTGCACTGGGCTAGTGTTGAGGGAACGTCGGGCCCTCAAGTTCGGTGGCTTGGAGCGGATTTTTGAGGTACTGCACTCCCATTGGAAATGCATGGGCGCTCCGTCCACTACCATGTAATTCCCTCACAATATCTGCCCCTGCGTGGCCGCGGGATGCTACTGCAGCCCCGTTGGTAATGAATGGGCCTTTCGGAGGCCATAAATACAGCGCCGCTGCATGGATTTTGGCGGTACTGCTGCTGTCGCTGAAAATACATGGACCCGTCTGAATGAATGGGCCTTTCGGAGGCCATAAACTCAGCGCCTCTGCATGGATTTTGGCGGTACTGCGGCTGTCGCTGAAAATACATGGACCCGTCTGAATGAATGGGCCTTTCGGAGGCCATAAATCCAGCGCCGCTGCATGGATTTTGGCGGTACTGCGGCTGTCGCTGAAAATACATGGACCCGTCTGAATGAATGGACAAAATATAAATCAGACACTACAGAACACAAGCATAATCCAAGATTACAAAATCATCTCAGCCTTTAAAAGAAACAAAAACCTGAAAGACTACTTAGTAAAAAGTAAATTACCAGAAATCAACATAACACAAACGCAGGGCCCCACATTCTACAAACAAGCCACCACAGTTAGGAACACCGTCACCAACACAAACTACCTAATTAAACAAACAATCACACCTGCTACGGAAAACTGAAAATACATGGACCCGTCTGAATGTATGGGCCTTTCGGAGGCCATAAACTCAGCGCCGGGCCGGTGTTTGGGGAATCGTGCCCGCCACTAGTGGCTGAATCCCGGGCTAGTGTTGGGGGACTTGTGCCCGCCAATAGTGGCTGAATCCCGGGCTAGTGTTGGGGGACTTGTGCCCGCCAATAGTGGCTGAAATCCGCGCCGGTGTTTGGGGAAATGTGCGCGTATTATCGGGCCGGTGTTTGGGGAATTGCGCGCGTATTATCGGGCCGGTGTTTGGGGAATTGCGCGCGTATTATCGGGCCGGTGTTTGGGGAATTGTGCGCGTATTATCGGGCCGGTGTTTGGGGATATGCGCGCGTATTATCGGACCGGTGTTTGGGGAATTGTGCCCGCCACTAGTGGCTGAGAACTTGGCTAGTGTTTGGGGACTTGTGCCCGCCACTAGTGGCTGAAATCCGGGCCGGTGTTTGGGGAATTGTGCGCGTATTATCGGGCCGGTGTTTGGGGATATGCGCGCGTATTATCGGACCGGTGTTTGGGGAATCGTGCCCGCCACTAGTGGCTGAGAACTTGGCTAGTGTTGGGGGACTTGTGCCCGCCACTAGTGGCTGAAATCCGGGCCGGTGTTTGGGGAATTGTGCGCGTATTATCGGGCCGGTGTTTGGGGATATGCGCGCGTATTATCGGACCGGTGTTTGGGGAATCGTGCCCGCCACTAGTGGCTGAATCCCGGGCTAGTGTTGGGGGACTTGTGCCCGCCAATAGTGGCTGAAATCCGCGCCGGTGTTTGGGGAATTGTGCGCGTATTATCGGGCCGGTGTTTGGGGATATGCGCGCGTATTATCGGACCGGTGTTTGGGGAATTGTGCCCGCCACTAGTGGCTGAATCCCGGGCTAGTGTTGGGGGACTTGTGCCCGCCACTAGTGGCTGAAATCCGCGCCGGTGTTTGGGGAATTGTGCGCGTATTATCGGGCCGGTGTTTGGGGATATGCGCGCGTATTATCGGACCGGTGTTTGGGGAATTGTGCCCGCCACTAGTGGCTGAGAACTTGGCTAGTGTTGGGGGACTTGTGCCCGCCACTAGTGGCTGAAATCCGCGCCGGTGTTTGGGGAATTGTGCGCGTATTATCGGGCCGGTGTTTGGGGATATGCGCGCGTATTATCGGACCGGTGTTTGGGGAATCGTGCCCGCCACTAGTGGCTGAATCCCGGGCTAGTGTTGGGGGACTTGTGCCCGCCAATAGTGGCTGAAATCCGCGCCGGTGTTTGGGGAATTGTGCGCGTATTATCGGGCCGGTGTTTGGGGAATTGTGCCCGCCACTAGTGGCTGAGAACTTGGCTAGTGTTGGGGGACTTGTGCCCGCCACTAGTGGCTGAAATCCGCGCCGGTGTTTGGGGAATTGTGCGCGTATTATCGGGCCGGTGTTTGGGGATATGCGCGCGTATTATCGGACCGGTGTTTGGGGAATCGTGCCCGCCACTAGTGGCTGAATCCCGGGCTAGTGTTGGGGGACTTGTGCCCGCCAATAGTGGCTGAAATCCGCGCCGGTGTTTGGGGAATTGTGCGCGTATTATCGGGCCGGTGTTTGGGGATATGCGCGCGTATTATCGGACCGGTGTTTGGGGAATTGTGCCCGCCACTAGTGGCTGAATCCCGGGCTAGTGTTGGGGGACTTGTGCCCGCCACTAGTGGCTGAAATCCGCGCCGGTGTTTGGGGAATTGTGCGCGTATTATCGGGCCGGTGTTTGGGGATATGCGCGCGTATTATCGGACCGGTGTTTGGGGAATTGTGCCCGCCACTAGTGGCTGAGAACTTGGCTAGTGTTGGGGGACTTGTGCCCGCCACTAGTGGCTGAAATCCGCGC
>NW_028283261.1:15000-22500 GCF_059441175.1 Urocampus carinirostris
GCCCTTTTACGTCCGCCCGGGACGATCGGAGACAAATTCACGACAGGGTTTGTACCGGAGACGAACGCGCCGCGGGTGCCGTTCGGTCGCTCCCGCGAGCGAGCCCCTAACCCGCGGCGCGGTTACCGACGGGCGCGATACGCGCGACGCCGCGACGAGCCGAGCGGGTCGGGCGCGCGGCGCTGAGGCCGGCGCCCGGCGTCTCCCGCTCGGGGCCGCGACGGCGCCCGAGACGTGCGTCGGCCCGGGTAGGTCGGGCGCTCGGCGCTGAGGCCGGCGCCCGGCGTCTCCCGCTCGGGCCTGACACGACTCGGCGACCGGACTCGCCGGGTAGGTCGGGGGCTCGGCGCTGAGGCCGGCCCCCGGCGTCTCCTACCCGGACCCCGGAAGGCCATCCGACTTGGAAGCCCCGCCGCGCCGCGAAGCGACGCTTTGGGTGTTGCTACCCGTCAGCGAGTGGGTTTGGTTTACAAGGGCGGCGCGACCGCGCTGACACCGAGGGGGGACTGGCCCCCGACCCGGCCGCGGCCTGCCCGGACTATGGATGGACAGAGGAGACCGCGGCGGACCGCGCGGAACCGAACCCCCGGTGTCCGGAGCCCCGGGAGGAACTCCGGTGTCCGGGGGCCGGCCCACGCGCGCGCTACGCGGCCCCTCGAGGGCTCCGGCCGACGGACGCGTTTGGCCGGGGAAAAAGGTAGCCGGTGGGAGCACCGTTTCGTCGCCCTGAACCTTCGTCTCGGGCGGGCGTCCCGACGCCGCCGCCATACGGCCGTTGTGATCCGTGCGGGGATCCGCTTGCTCGGCGACCCTCGCCGAGAGCAGCCCCGCGCCGCACGGACACGCGACACCGACGGGCGGACGGACGCCGGGGCGCCGGCCCGAACCGTTACCTTTAAAGGACGGGAGGTCGTCGAGGCGAGTGCCGCCCCGGAAGCGCGCGCCGGAAGCGCGAGAACCGCGCCGAGCTAGGGTCGTCGGCATAGGGGGATTCCCCGGTTACGGGGGTCCCGCGCACGGCCGCCGCCTTTCGCCCGTCGCTGGCGGTCGCCTGTCGTCGCGCCGCGCCGCGCTACTGGGGTCGTCGGACGAGCGCGCTACCCCGCTCGCACGGAGGTAGCGCGACATCGCCCGCCGCCTTTTCTCGCGTCGCGCCGCGCCGCGTGGCGCCCGCCGAACTCGCTCCGACGCGCGGCCCGGGAGTGACCCGCGCCGCGCCCCCCGTCCCGTCCCGTCCCGGTCTACCCTCTTCCTCCGCCTGCGACGACCCGCCGCCCTCGGCGTCTGGCTCGTCGGGGGTGTACCGAGGCGGATCTGCTGCCGCTCGTACGTTAATGATCCTTCTGCAGGTTCACCTACAGAAACCTTGTTACGACTTTTACTTCCTCTAGATAGTCAAGTTCGACCGTCTTCTGGCACACCGCCGGAGCCGGGGCCGGCCCCGGCGGGGACTATCCGAGGACCTCACTAAGCCATCCGATCGGTAGTAGCGACGGGCGGTGTGTACAAAGGGCAGGGACTTAATCAACGCAGGCTAATGACCCGCGCTTACTGGGAATTCCTCGTTGGTGGGAAATAATTGCAATCCCCAGGCCCTGTCACGAGCGGGGTTCATAGGATTACCCGCGCCTGCCGGCGCGGGGATAGACGACGCGCTTATACGCTCAGTGTGGCGCGCGTGCAGCCCCGGACATCTAAGGGCATCACAGACCTGTTATTGCTCATTCTCGTGTGGCTGAGAGCCACTTGTCCCTCTAAGAAGTTTTCTGCCGCCGACCGCGCGGGGGGCCGCGGTACTATTTAGTATGTTTGAGTCTCGTTCGTTATCGGAATTAACCAGACAAATCGCTCCACCAACTACGAACGGCCATGCACCACCACCCACGGTATCGAGAAAGAGCCTTCAATCTGTCAATCCTTTCCGTGTCCGGGCCGGGTGAGGTTTCCCGTGTTGAGTCAAATTAAGCCGCATGCTCCACTCCTGGTGGTGCCCTTCCGTCAATTCCTTTAAGTTTCAGCTTTGCAACAATACTCCCCCCGGAACCCAGACACTTGGTCGGTTTCCCGGGTGCTGCTCGGCGGGTCATGGGAATAACGCCGCCGGATCGCGAGTCGGCATCGTTTATGGTCGGAACTAGGACGGTATCTGATCGTCTTCGAACCTCCGACTTTCGTTCTTGATTAATGAAAACATTCTTGGCAAATGCTTTCGCTCTCGTCCGTCTTGCGCCGGTCCAAGAATTTCACCTCTAGCGGCGCAGTACGAATGCCCCCGGCCGTCCCTCTTAATCATGGCCCCAGTTCATGACAACCCACAAAATAGAACCGGAGTCCTATTCCATTATTCCCAGCTGCGATATGCAGGGGCGGCCGTGTGGCCTGCTTTGAACACTCTAATTTCCTCAAAGTAAACGCTTCGGGCCCCGCGAGTGACACCCAGCGAAGGGCATCACGGGGGCTTTTGCCGAGAGGCAGGGGCTGGGACAGACGGATGCACGCCTCGCGGCGGACCGTCAGCTCGCGTCCCGGGGTCCAACTAGGAGCTTTTTAACTGCAGCAACTTTAAAATACGCTATTGGAGCTGGAATTACCGCGGCTGCTGGCACCAGACTTGCCCTCCAATGGATGCTGGCCGATGGGTTTGTGTTCGGCTCATTCCAATTACGGAGACTCGAACGAGTCCCGTATTGTTATTTTTCGTCACTACCTCCCCGTGTCGGGAGTGGGTAATTTGCGCGCCTGCTGCCTTCCTTGGATGTGGTAGCCGTTTCTCATGCTCCCTCTCCGGAATCGAACCCTGATTCCCCGTTACCCGTGGTCACCATGGTAGGCGCAGAGTCTACCATCGAAAGTTGATAGGGCAGACATTCGAATGAGTCGTCGCCGCCTCGGGTGGGCGAGCGATCGGCACGAGGTTATCCTGAGTCAACACAAAGGGGGGGCCGGGCCGGCGGAACGAGGACCGGCGCGCGCGGAGCCGCCCGCGCCGCTTACGCCCCCGCCCGGAGAGGCGGAGGCCGGACGCGGGGGACGCGCGCGACGGCTGAGCCCCCGCCCGCCGGACACCGCGTGGGTTTTTGTGTCTGATAAATGCACGCGTCCCCGGGGCGAGGCCGGAGCCCCGCCCGCGAGTCGGCGCTCGTTTGCATGTATTAGCTCTGGATTTGCCACAGTTATCCAAGTAACGGTGGAGCGATCAAAGGAACCATAACTGATTTAATGAGCCGTTCGCAGTTTCACTGTACTGGCCATTCGTACTTAGACATGCATGGCTTAATCTTGAAAACAAGCATATGCTACTGGCAGGATCAACCAGAGTGCGTCTGCCGCCGGGGGGGCGCTGCTGGTGGCGGTGCGGCCCTGGTCCGGGACGAGGCTGTGGCTACAGCCGGGCCCGGGGGGCCGCGCGACACTCGTATACGTTCGGACGGGCTGACGAGCGGGTGTCGTGAAACGATGTTTCGCGCGGAGCCCTAGCACGCGTGGCGTCGGGCTCCGCGACGGTCGGACGTCTGGGTGTGGCTCGAGACGGAAGCTCGACCTCGGTTCGTCTTGGTTCTGCCGCCAAAAGGTTCACGCCGAGGCATGGTTTCGCAAGAGGGCCCCGCGAGTGCCAGCCGTGGATCCCGCCTCACTCGTAACTCGTATCGGATTCGTCCGGCCTCACTTTCGTTCGCACATCGGACAGTTATACGTGTGCTTTAGTAGCTTCCGTTCCCTCTTAGTGAGGCCGTCCGTACGTACCGCCCCAGCTCTTTCTGAGGCGGGTATCCACTCGGCTCGGGGGGGCCCAACGTTTGCCTAGTATCCTCGGCGCTGGAGCTTGACCCGCAAAGCCGGAGGAGCCGCACGCCCGAACACCGGCTTGCGCCGGCCGACGTGGGCCCTCCGAGGCGGGTCTCGTGTGCCAATCGCTCAGTTGGGGAACCGGCAGGCCCGTGGGCCGACGCCGGCTCACCCGGGGGTGAAGGGTGCTTCGATGGAGGCCCCCTGTCAGCCTCCGCGGAAGTCCGGCTTCAATACTTTAAAGTTTGAAAAACTTAGACATTTTTCGAGAACCGGAGCTTAGAGGGGTACATGCAAAAGCCAGGGCCGCGGGAAGCGCCCTAAATACTTCAATACTTTAAAATTTGAAAAACTTAGAAATTTTTCGAGAACCGGCATCTTCCCTCGGTAATTGCGAGATGCGAGGCCGCCCCTAGCCTCTGCTCTGTCGGACTCAATGGTCACGGGTGGCCGCTGATTAGCCCTGGTGCTCACCTCTCAAAATTGCGAGTCCCTAATATAATTCTGGCTGTCGGCTGGAGAAGGGGGTATAAAATCGGCACTTGAGGGAACGCCGGGCCCTCAAGTTCGGGGCCCTCTAGCGGATTTTTGAGGTACTGCACTCCCATTGGAAATGCATTGCCCATAGGAATACATGGGCGCTCCGTCCACTACAATGTAATTCCCTCACAATATCTGCCCCCGCGTGGCCGCGCGATGCTACTGCTGCCCCGTTGGGAATGAATGGGCCTTTCGGAGGCCATAAATACAGCGCCGCTGCATGGATTTTGGCGGTACTGCGGCTGTCGTTGAAAATACATGGACCCGTCTGAATGAATGGGCCTTTCGGATTCCATAAACCCAGCGCCGCTGCATGGATTTTGGCGGTACTGCGGCTGTCGCTGAAAATACATGGACCCGTCTGAATGAATGGGCCTTTCGGAGGCCATAAACTCAGCGCCGCTGCATGGATTTTGGCGGTACTGCGGCTGTCGCTGAAAATACATGGACCCGTCTGAATGAATGGACAAAATATAAATCAGACACTACAGAACACAAGCATAATCCAAGATTACAAAATCATCTCAGCCTTTAAAAGAAACAAAAACCTGAAAGACTACTTAGTAAAAAGTAAATTACCAGAAATCAACATAACACAAACGCAGGGCCCCACATTCTACAAACAAGCCACCACAGTTAGGAACACCGTCACCAACACAAACTACCTAATTAAACAAACAATCACACCTGCTACGGAAAACTGAAAATACATGGACCCGTCTGAATGTATGGGCCTTTCGGAGGCCATAAACTCAGCCAGCGCCGGGCCAGTGTTTGGGGTATTGTGCCCGCCACTAGTGGCTGAATACATAATAATAATAATAATAATAATAATTCCCTTGTATTGTCATTCTGTGTAACAATGTACACAGAACGAAATGTCGATTGCACTGGGCTAGTGTTGAGGGAACGTCGGGCCCTCAAGTTCGGTGGCTTGGAGCGGATTTTTGAGGTACTGCACTCCCATTGGAAATGCATGGGCGCTCCGTCCACTACCATGTAATTCCCTCACAATATCTGCCCCTGCGTGGCCGCGGGATGCTACTGCAGCCCCGTTGGTAATGAATGGGCCTTTCGGAGGCCATAAATACAGCGCCGCTGCATGGATTTTGGCGGTACTGCTGCTGTCGCTGAAAATACATGGACCCGTCTGAATGAATGGGCCTTTCGGAGGCCATAAACTCAGCGCCTCTGCATGGATTTTGGCGGTACTGCGGCTGTCGCTGAAAATACATGGACCCGTCTGAATGAATGGGCCTTTCGGAGGCCATAAATCCAGCGCCGCTGCATGGATTTTGGCGGTACTGCGGCTGTCGCTGAAAATACATGGACCCGTCTGAATGAATGGACAAAATATAAATCAGACACTACAGAACACAAGCATAATCCAAGATTACAAAATCATCTCAGCCTTTAAAAGAAACAAAAACCTGAAAGACTACTTAGTAAAAAGTAAATTACCAGAAATCAACATAACACAAACGCAGGGCCCCACATTCTACAAACAAGCCACCACAGTTAGGAACACCGTCACCAACACAAACTACCTAATTAAACAAACAATCACACCTGCTACGGAAAACTGAAAATACATGGACCCGTCTGAATGTATGGGCCTTTCGGAGGCCATAAACTCAGCGCCGGGCCGGTGTTTGGGGAATCGTGCCCGCCACTAGTGGCTGAATCCCGGGCTAGTGTTGGGGGACTTGTGCCCGCCAATAGTGGCTGAATCCCGGGCTAGTGTTGGGGGACTTGTGCCCGCCAATAGTGGCTGAAATCCGCGCCGGTGTTTGGGGAAATGTGCGCGTATTATCGGGCCGGTGTTTGGGGAATTGCGCGCGTATTATCGGGCCGGTGTTTGGGGAATTGCGCGCGTATTATCGGGCCGGTGTTTGGGGAATTGTGCGCGTATTATCGGGCCGGTGTTTGGGGATATGCGCGCGTATTATCGGACCGGTGTTTGGGGAATTGTGCCCGCCACTAGTGGCTGAGAACTTGGCTAGTGTTTGGGGACTTGTGCCCGCCACTAGTGGCTGAAATCCGGGCCGGTGTTTGGGGAATTGTGCGCGTATTATCGGGCCGGTGTTTGGGGATATGCGCGCGTATTATCGGACCGGTGTTTGGGGAATCGTGCCCGCCACTAGTGGCTGAGAACTTGGCTAGTGTTGGGGGACTTGTGCCCGCCACTAGTGGCTGAAATCCGGGCCGGTGTTTGGGGAATTGTGCGCGTATTATCGGGCCGGTGTTTGGGGATATGCGCGCGTATTATCGGACCGGTGTTTGGGGAATCGTGCCCGCCACTAGTGGCTGAATCCCGGGCTAGTGTTGGGGGACTTGTGCCCGCCAATAGTGGCTGAAATCCGCGCCGGTGTTTGGGGAATTGTGCGCGTATTATCGGGCCGGTGTTTGGGGATATGCGCGCGTATTATCGGACCGGTGTTTGGGGAATTGTGCCCGCCACTAGTGGCTGAATCCCGGGCTAGTGTTGGGGGACTTGTGCCCGCCACTAGTGGCTGAAATCCGCGCCGGTGTTTGGGGAATTGTGCGCGTATTATCGGGCCGGTGTTTGGGGATATGCGCGCGTATTATCGGACCGGTGTTTGGGGAATTGTGCCCGCCACTAGTGGCTGAGAACTTGGCTAGTGTTGGGGGACTTGTGCCCGCCACTAGTGGCTGAAATCCGCGCCGGTGTTTGGGGAATTGTGCGCGTATTATCGGGCCGGTGTTTGGGGATATGCGCGCGTATTATCGGACCGGTGTTTGGGGAATCGTGCCCGCCACTAGTGGCTGAATCCCGGGCTAGTGTTGGGGGACTTGTGCCCGCCAATAGTGGCTGAAATCCGCGCCGGTGTTTGGGGAATTGTGCGCGTATTATCGGGCCGGTGTTTGGGGAATTGTGCCCGCCACTAGTGGCTGAGAACTTGGCTAGTGTTGGGGGACTTGTGCCCGCCACTAGTGGCTGAAATCCGCGCCGGTGTTTGGGGAATTGTGCGCGTATTATCGGGCCGGTGTTTGGGGATATGCGCGCGTATTATCGGACCGGTGTTTGGGGAATCGTGCCCGCCACTAGTGGCTGAATCCCGGGCTAGTGTTGGGGGACTTGTGCCCGCCAATAGTGGCTGAAATCCGCGCCGGTGTTTGGGGAATTGTGCGCGTATTATCGGGCCGGTGTTT
>NW_028283262.1:0-27500 GCF_059441175.1 Urocampus carinirostris
TGCGCCTGAAACGTCCGAAAAAGCAATCATTTAATAATGACAATAACTTTTGAACCATGCATGCTAGAATCATAATTCTTGCTTTCCTGGGTTGGAAATCTTCTGAATTTTCTATATTTAGTGCAGATTTGGTGAAAAAAGCTCAACTTTTTGAGTTATGCAAGTTTTCATAAAAGTGTGACTTGCAGGCTGGAAAGCCCATTTTTGCACTTCTCTGAGCCTAAAACGTCCGAAAAAGCAATCATTTAATAATGACAATAACTTTTGAACCATGCATGCTAGAATCATAAATCTTGCTTTCCTGGGTTGGAAATCTTCTGAATTTTCTATATTTAGTGCAGATTTGGTGAAAAAAGCTCAACTTTTTGAGTTATGCAAGTTTTCATAAAAGTGTGACTTGCAGGCTGGAAAGCCCATTTTTGCACTTCTCTGAGCCTAAAACGTCCGAAAAAGCAATCATTTAATAATGACAATAACTTTTGAACCATGCATGCTAGAATCATAAATCTTGCTTTCCTGGGTTGGAAATCTTCTGAATTTTCTATATTTAGTGCAGATTTGGTGAAAAAAGCTCAACTTTTTGAGTTATGCAAGTTTTCATAAAAGTGTGACTTGCAGGCTGGAAAGCCCATTTTTGCACTTCTCTGAGCCTAAAACGTCCGAAAAAGCAATCATTTAATAATGACAATAACTTTTGAACCATGCATGCTAGAATCATAAATCTTGCTTTCCTGGGTTGGAAATCTTCTGAATTTTCTATATTTAGTGCAGATTTGGTGAAAAAAGCTCAACTTTTGAGTTATGCAAGTTTTCATAAAAGTGTGACTTGCAGGCTGGAAAGCCCATTTTTAAGCTTATCTGCGCCTGAAACGTCCGAAAAAGCAATCATTTAATAATGACAATAACTTTTGAACCATGCATGCTAGAATCATAATTCTTGCTTTTCTAGGTTGGAAATCTTCTGAATTTTCTATATTTAGTGCAGATTTGGTGAAAAAAGCTCAAGTTTTTGAGTTATGCAAGTTTTCATAAAAGTGTGACTTGCAGGCTGGAAAGCCCATTTTTGCACTTCTCTGAGCCTAAAACGTCCGAAAAAGCAATCATTTAATAATGACAATAACTTTTGAACCATGCATGCTAGAATCATAAATCTTGCTTTCCTGGGTTGGAAATCTTCTGAATTTTCTATATTTAGTGCAGATTTGGTGAAAAAAGCTCAACTTTTTGAGTTATGCAAGTTTTCATAAAAGTGTGACTTGCAGGCTGGAAAGCCCATTTTTAAGCTTATCTGCGCCTGAAACGTCCGAAAAAGCAATCATTTAATAATGACAATAACTTTTGAACCATGCATGCTAGAATCATAATTCTTGCTTTCCTGGGTTGGAAATCTTCTGAATTTTCTATATTTAGTGCAGATTTGGTGAAAAAAGCTCAACTTTTTGAGTTATGCAAGTTTTCATAAAAGTGTGACTTGCAGGCTGGAAAGCCCATTTTTAAGCTTATCTGCGCCTGAAACGTCCGAAAAAGCAATCATTTAATAATGACAATAACTTTGGAACCATGCATGCTAGAATCATAATTCTTGCTTTTCTAGGTTGGAAATCTTCTGAATTTTCTATATTTAGTGCAGATTTGGTGAAAAAAGCTCAAGTTTTTGAGTTATGCAAGTTTTCATAAAAGTGTGACTTGCAGGCTGGAAAGCCCATTTTTGCACTTCTCTGAGCCTAAAACGTCCGAAAAAGCAATCATTTAATAATGACAATAACTTTTGAACCATGCATGCTAGAATCATAAATCTTGCTTTCCTGGGTTGGAAATCTTCTGAATTTTCTATATTTAGTGCAGATTTGGTGAAAAAAGCTCAACTTTTTGAGTTATGCAAGTTTTCATAAAAGTGTGACTTGCAGGCTGGAAAGCCCATTTTTAAGCTTATCTGCGCCTGAAACGTCCGAAAAAGCAATCATTTAATAATGACAATAACTTTTGAACCATGCATGCTAGAATCATAATTCTTGCTTTCCTGGGTTGGAAATCTTCTGAATTTTCTATATTTAGTGCAGATTTGGTGAAAAAAGCTCAACTTTTTGAGTTATGCAAGTTTTCATAAAAGTGTGACTTGCAGGCTGGAAAGCCCATTTTTAAGCTTATCTGCGCCTGAAACGTCCGAAAAAGCAATCATTTAATAATGACAATAACTTTGGAACCATGCATGCTAGAATCATAATTCTTGCTTTTCTAGGTTGGAAATCTTCTGAATTTTCTATATTTAGTGCAGATTTGGTGAAAAAAGCTCAAGTTTTTGAGTTATGCAAGTTTTCATAAAAGTGTGACTTGCAGGCTGGAAAGCCCATTTTTAAGCTTATCTGCGCCTGAAACGTCCGAAAAAGCAATCATTTAATAATGACAATAACTTTTGAACCATGCATGCTAGAATCATAATTCTTGCTTTTCTAGGTTGGAAATCTTCTGAATTTTCTATATTTAGTGCAGATTTGGTGAAAAAAGCTCAAGTTTTTGAGTTATGCAAGTTTTCATAAAAGTGTGACTTGCAGGCTGGAAAGCCCATTTTTGCACTTCTCTGAGCCTAAAACGTCCGAAAAAGCAATCATTTAATAATGACAATAACTTTTGAACCATGCATGCTAGAATCATAAATCTTGCTTTCCTGGGTTGGAAATCTTCTGAATTTTCTATATTTAGTGCAGATTTGGTGAAAAAAGCTCAACTTTTTGAGTTATGCAAGTTTTCATAAAAGTGTGACTTGCAGGCTGGAAAGCCCATTTTTAAGCTTATCTGCGCCTGAAACGTCCGAAAAAGCAATCATTTAATAATGACAATAACTTTTGAACCATGCATGCTAGAATCATAATTCTTGCTTTCCTGGGTTGAAAATCTTCTGAATTTTCTATATTTAGTGCAGATTTGGTGAAAAAAGCTCAACTTTTTGAGTTATGCAAGTTTTCATAAAAGTGTGACTTGCAGGCTGGAAAGCCCATTTTTAAGCTTATCTGCGCCTGAAACGTCCGAAAAAGCAATCATTTAATAATGACAATAACTTTGGAACCATGCATGCTAGAATCATAATTCTTGCTTTTCTAGGTTGGAAATCTTCTGAATTTTCTATATTTAGTGCAGATTTGGTGAAAAAAGCTCAAGTTTTTGAGTTATGCAAGTTTTCATAAAAGTGTGACTTGCAGGCTGGAAAGCCCATTTTTGCACTTCTCTGAGCCTAAAACGTCCGAAAAAGCAATCATTTAATAATGACAATAACTTTTGAACCATGCATGCTAGAATCATAAATCTTGCTTTCCTGGGTTGGAAATCTTCTGAATTTTCTATATTTAGTGCAGATTTGGTGAAAAAAGCTCAACTTTTTGAGTTATGCAAGTTTTCATAAAAGTGTGACTTGCAGGCTGGAAAGCCCATTTTTAAGCTTATCTGCGCCTGAAACGTCCGAAAAAGCAATCATTTAATAATGACAATAACTTTTGAACCATGCATGCTAGAATCATAATTCTTGCTTTCCTGGGTTGGAAATCTTCTGAATTTTCTATATTTAGTGCAGATTTGGTGAAAAAAGCTCAACTTTTTGAGTTATGCAAGTTTTCATAAAAGTGTGACTTGCAGGCTGGAAAGCCCATTTTTAAGCTTATCTGCGCCTGAAACGTCCGAAAAAGCAATCATTTAATAATGACAATAACTTTGGAACCATGCATGCTAGAATCATAATTCTTGCTTTTCTAGGTTGGAAATCTTCTGAATTTTCTATATTTAGTGCAGATTTGGTGAAAAAAGCTCAACTTTTTGAGTTATGCAAGTTTTCATAAAAGTGTGACTTGCAGGCTGGAAAGCCCATTTTTAAGCTTATCTGCGCCTGAAACGTCCGAAAAAGCAATCATTTAATAATGACAATAACTTTGGAACCATGCATGCTAGAATCATAATTCTTGCTTTTCTAGGTTGGAAATCTTCTGAATTTTCTATATTTAGTGCAGATTTGGTGAAAAAAGCTCAAGTTTTTGAGTTATGCAAGTTTTCATAAAAGTGTGACTTGCAGGCTGGAAAGCCCATTTTTGCACTTCTCTGAGCCTAAAACGTCCGAAAAAGCAATCATTTAATAATGACAATAACTTTTGAACCATGCATGCTAGAATCATAAATCTTGCTTTCCTGGGTTGGAAATCTTCTGAATTTTCTATATTTAGTGCAGATTTGGTGAAAAAAGCTCAACTTTTTGAGTTATGCAAGTTTTCATAAAAGTGTGACTTGCAGGCTGGAAAGCCCATTTTTAAGCTTATCTGCGCCTGAAACGTCCGAAAAAGCAATCATTTAATAATGACAATAACTTTTGAACCATGCATGCTAGAATCATAATTCTTGCTTTCCTGGGTTGGAAATCTTCTGAATTTTCTATATTTAGTGCAGATTTGGTGAAAAAAGCTCAACTTTTTGAGTTATGCAAGTTTTCATAAAAGTGTGACTTGCAGGCTGGAAAGCCCATTTTTAAGCTTATCTGCGCCTGAAACGTCCGAAAAAGCAATCATTTAATAATGACAATAACTTTGGAACCATGCATGCTAGAATCATAATTCTTGCTTTTCTAGGTTGGAAATCTTCTGAATTTTCTATATTTAGTGCAGATTTGGTGAAAAAAGCTCAACTTTTTGAGTTATGCAAGTTTTCATAAAAGTGTGACTTGCAGGCTGGAAAGCCCATTTTTAAGCTTATCTGCGCCTGAAACGTCCGAAAAAGCAATCATTTAATAATGACAATAACTTTGGAACCATGCATGCTAGAATCGTAATTCTTGCTTTTCTAGGTTGGAAATCTTCTGAATTTTCTATATTTAGTGCAGATTTGGTGAAAAAAGCTCAAGTTTTTGAGTTATGCAAGTTTTCATAAAAGTGTGACTTGCAGGCTGGAAAGCCCATTTTTGCACTTCTCTGAGCCTAAAACGTCCGAAAAAGCAATCATTTAATAATGACAATAACTTTTGAACCATGCATGCTAGAATCATAAATCTTGCTTTCCTGGGTTGGAAATCTTCTGAATTTTCTATATTTAGTGCAGATTTGGTGAAAAAAGCTCAACTTTTTGAGTTATGCAAGTTTTCATAAAAGTGTGACTTGCAGGCTGGAAAGCCCATTTTTGCACTTCTCTGAGCCTAAAACGTCCGAAAAAGCAATCATTTTATAATGACAATAACTTTTGAACCATGCATGCTAGAATCATAATTCTTGCTTTCCTGGGTTGGAAATCTTCTGAATTTTCTATATTTAGTGCAGATTTGGTGAAAAAAGCTCAAGTTTTTGAGTTATGCAAGTTTTCATAAAAGTGTGACTTGCAGGCTGGAAAGCCCATTTTTGCACTTCTCTGAGCCTAAAACGTCCGAAAAAGCAATCATTTAATAATGACAATAACTTTTGAACCATGCATGCTAGAATCATAAATCTTGCTTTCCTGGGTTGGAAATCTTCTGAATTTTCTATATTTAGTGCAGATTTGGTGAAAAAAGCTCAACTTTTTGAGTTATGCAAGTTTTCATAAAAGTGTGACTTGCAGGCTGGAAAGCCATTTTTGCACTTCTCTGAGCCTAAAACGTCCGAAAAAGCAATCATTTTATAATGACAATAACTTTTGAACCATGCATGCTAGAATCATAATTCTTGCTTTCCTGGGTTGGAAATCTTCTGAATTTTCTATATTTAGTGCAGATTTGGTGAAAAAAGCTCAACTTTTTGAGTTATGCAAGTTTTCATAAAAGTGTGACTTGCAGGCTGGAAAGCCCATTTTTAAGCTTATCTGCGCCTGAAACGTCCGAAAAAGCAATCATTTAATAATGACAATAACTTTGGAACCATGCATGCTAGAATCATAATTCTTGCTTTTCTAGGTTGGAAATCTTCTGAATTTTCTATATTTAGTGCAGATTTGGTGAAAAAAGCTCAAGTTTTTGTGTTATGCAAGTTTTCATAAAAGTGTGACTTGCAGGCTGGAAAGCCCATTTTTGCACTTCTCTGAGCCTAAAACGTCCGAAAAAGCAATCATTTAATAATGACAATAACTTTTGAACCATGCATGCTAGAATCATAAATCTTGCTATCCTGGGTTGGAAATCTTCTGAATTTTCTATATTTAGTGCAGATTTGGTGAAAAAAAGCTCAACTTTTTGAGTTATGCAAGTTTTCATAAAAGTGTGACTTGCAGGCTGGAAAGCCCATTTTTAAGCTTATCTGCGCCTGAAACGTCCGAAAAAGCAATCATTTAATAATGACAATAACTTTGGAACCATGCATGCTAGAATCATAATTCTTGCTTTTCTAGGTTGGAAATCTTCTGAATTTTCTATATTTAGTGCAGATTTGGTGAAAAAAGCTCAAGTTTTTGAGTTATGCAAGTTTTCATAAAAGTGTGACTTGCAGGCTGGAAAGCCCATTTTTGCACTTCTCTGAGCCTAAAACGTCCGAAAAAGCAATCATTTAATAATGACAATAACTTTTGAACCATGCATGCTAGAATCATAAATCTTGCTTTCCTGGTTGGAAATCTTCTGAATTTTTCTATATTTAGTGCAGATTTGGTGAAAAAAAGCTCAACTTTTTGAGTTATGCAAGTTTTCATAAAAGTGTGACTTGCAGGCTGGAAAGCCCATTTTTGCACTTCTCTGAGCCTAAAACGTCCGAAAAAGCAATCATTTAATAATGACAATAACTTTTGAACCATGCATGCTAGAATCATAAATCTTGCTTTCCTGGGTTGGAAATCTTCTGAATTTTCTATATTTAGTGCAGATTTGGTGAAAAAAGCTCAACTTTTTGAGTTATGCAAGTTTTCATAAAGTGTGACTTGCAGGCTGGAAAGCCCATTTTTAAGCTTATCTGCGCCTGAAACGTCCGAAAAAGCAATCATTTAATAATGACAATAACTTTTGAACCATGCATGCTAGAATCATAATTCTTGCTTTTCTAGGTTGGAAATCTTCTGAATTTTCTATATTTAGTGCAGATTTGGTGAAAAAAGCTCAAGTTTTTGAGTTATGCAAGTTTTCATAAAAGTGTGACTTGCAGGCTGGAAAGCCCATTTTTGCACTTCTCTGAGCCTAAAACGTCCGAAAAAGCAATCATTTAATAATGACAATAACTTTTGAACCATGCATGCTAGAATCATAAATCTTGCTTTCCTGGGTTGGAAATCTTCTGAATTTTCTATATTTAGTGCAGATTTGGTGAAAAAAGCTCAACTTTTGAGTTATGCAAGTTTTCATAAAAGTGTGACTTGCAGGCTGGAAAGCCCATTTTTAAGCTTATCTGCGCCTGAAACGTCCGAAAAAGCAATCATTTAATAATGACAATAACTTTTGAACCATGCATGCTAGAATCATAATTCTTGCTTTCCTGGGTTGGAAATCTTCTGAATTTTCTATATTTAGTGCAGATTTGGTGAAAAAAGCTCAACTTTTTGAGTTATGCAAGCTTTCATAAAAGTGTGACTTGCAGGCTGGAAAGCCCATTTTTAAGCTTATCTGCGCCTGAAACGTCCGAAAAAGCAATCATTTAATAATGACAATAACTTTGAACCATGCATGCTAGAATCATAATTCTTGCTTTTCTAGGTTGGAAATCTTCTGAATTTTCTATATTTAGTGCAGATTTGGTGAAAAAAGCTCAAGTTTTTGAGTTATGCAAGTTTTCATAAAGTGTGACTTGCAGGCTGGAAAGCCCATTTTTGCACTTCTCTGAGCCTAAAACGTCCGAAAAAGCAATCATTTAATAATGACAATAACTTTTGAACCATGCATGCTAGAATCATAAATCTTGCTTTCCTGGGTTGGAAATCTTCTGAATTTTCTATATTTAGTGCAGATTTGGTGAAAAAAGCTCAACTTTTTGAGTTATGCAAGTTTTCATAAAAGTGTGACTTGCAGGCTGGAAAGCCCATTTTTAAGCTTATCTGCGCCTGAAACGTCCGAAAAAGCAATCATTTAATAATGACAATAACTTTGGAACCATGCATGCTAGAATCATAATTCTTGCTTTTCTAGGTTGGAAATCTTCTGAATTTTCTATATTTAGTGCAGATTTGGTGAAAAAAGCTCAAGTTTTTGAGTTATGCAAGTTTTCATAAAAGTGTGACTTGCAGGCTGGAAAGCCCATTTTTGCACTTCTCTGAGCCTAAAACGTCCGAAAAAGCAATCATTTAATAATGACAATAACTTTTGAACCATGCATGCTAGAATCATAAATCTTGCTTTCCTGGGTTGGAAATCTTCTGATTTTTCTATATTTAGTGCAGATTTGGTGAAAAAAGCTCAAGTTTTTGAGTTATGCAAGTTTTCATAAAAGTGTGACTTGCAGGCTGGAAAGCCCATTTTTGCACTTCTCTGAGCCTAAAACGTCCGAAAAAGCAATCATTTAATAATGACAATAACTTTTGAACCATGCATGCTAGAATCATAAATCTTGCTTTCCTGGGTTGGAAATCTTCTGAATTTTCTATATTTAGTGCAGATTTGGTGAAAAAAGCTCAACTTTTTGAGTTATGCAAGTTTTCATAAAAGTGTGACTTGCAGGCTGGAAAGCCCATTTTTGCACTTCTCTGAGCCTAAAACGTCCGAAAAAGCAATCATTTAATAATGACAATAACTTTTGAACCATGCATGCTAGAATCATAAATCTTGCTTTCCTGGGTTGGAAATCTTCTGAATTTTCTATATTTAGTGCAGATTTGGTGAAAAAAGCTCAAGTTTTTGAGTTATGCAAGTTTTCATAAAAGTGTGACTTGCAGGCTGGAAAGCCCATTTTTAAGCTTATCTGCGCCTGAAACGTCCGAAAAAGCAATCATTTAATAATGACAATAACTTTTGAACCATGCATGCTAGAATCATAATTCTTGCTTTTCTAGGTTGGAAATCTTCTGAATTTTCTATATTTAGTGCAGATTTGGTGAAAAAAGCTCAAGTTTTTGAGTTATGCAAGTTTTCATAAAAGTGTGACTTGCAGGCTGGAAAGCCCATTTTTGCACTTCTCTGAGCCTAAAACGTCCGAAAAAGCAATCATTTAATAATGACAATAACTTTTGAACCATGCATGCTAGAATCATAAATCTTGCTTTCCTGGGTTGGAAATCTTCTGAATTTTCTATATTTAGTGCAGATTTGGTGAAAAAAGCTCAACTTTTTGAGTTATGCAAGTTTTCATAAAAGTGTGACTTGCAGGCTGGAAAGCCCATTTTTAAGCTTATCTGCGCCTGAAACGTCCGAAAAAGCAATCATTTAATAATGACAATAACTTTTGAACCATGCATGCTAGAATCATAATTCTTGCTTTCCTGGGTTGGAAATCTTCTGAATTTTCTATATTTAGTGCAGATTTGGTGAAAAAAGCTCAACTTTTTGAGTTATGCAAGTTTTCATAAAAGTGTGACTTGCAGGCTGGAAAGCCCATTTTTAAGCTTATCTGCGCCTGAAACGTCCGAAAAAGCAATCATTTAATAATGACAATAACTTTGGAACCATGCATGCTAGAATCATAATTCTTGCTTTTCTAGGTTGGAAATCTTCTGAATTTTCTATATTTAGTGCAGATTTGGTGAAAAAAGCTCAAGTTTTTGAGTTATGCAAGTTTTCATAAAAGTGTGACTTGCAGGCTGGAAAGCCCATTTTTGCACTTCTCTGAGCCTAAAACGTCCGAAAAAGCAATCATTTAATAATGACAATAACTTTTGAACCATGCATGCTAGAATCATAAATCTTGCTTTCCTGGGTTGGAAATCTTCTGAATTTTCTATATTTAGTGCAGATTTGGTGAAAAAAGCTCAACTTTTTGAGTTATGCAAGTTTTCATAAAAGTGTGACTTGCAGGCTGGAAAGCCCATTTTTAAGCTTATCTGCGCCTGAAACGTCCGAAAAAGCAATCATTTAATAATGACAATAACTTTTGAACCATGCATGCTAGAATCATAATTCTTGCTTTTCTAGGTTGGAAATCTTCTGAATTTTCTATATTTAGTGCAGATTTGGTGAAAAAAGCTCAAGTTTTTGAGTTATGCAAGTTTTCATAAAAGTGTGACTTGCAGGCTGGAAAGCCCATTTTTGCACTTCTCTGAGCCTAAAACGTCCGAAAAAGCAATCATTTAATAATGACAATAACTTTTGAACCATGCATGCTAGAATCATAAATCTTGCTTTCCTGGGTTGGAAATCTTCTGATTTTTCTATATTTAGTGCAGATTTGGTGAAAAAAGCTCAACTTTTTGAGTTATGCAAGTTTTCATAAAAGTGTGACTTGCAGGCTGGAAAGCCCATTTTTAAGCTTATCTGCGCCTGAAACGTCCGAAAAAGCAATCATTTAATAATGACAATAACTTTTGAACCATGCATGCTAGAATCATAATTCTTGCTTTCCTGGGTTGGAAATCTTCTGAATTTTCTATATTTAGTGCAGATTTGGTGAAAAAAGCTCAACTTTTTGAGTTATGCAAGTTTTCATAAAAGTGTGACTTGCAGGCTGGAAAGCCCATTTTTAAGCTTATCTGCGCCTGAAACGTCCGAAAAAGCAATCATTTAATAATGACAATAACTTTGGAACGATGCATGCTAGAATCATAATTCTTGCTTTTCTAGGTTGGAAATCTTCTGAATTTTCTATATTTAGTGCAGATTTGGTGAAAAAAGCTCAAGTTTTTGAGTTTTGCAAGTTTTCATAAAAGTGTGACTTGCAGGCTGGAAAGCCCATTTTTGCACTTCTCTGAGCCTAAAACGTCCGAAAAAGCAATCATTTAATAATGACAATAACTTTTGAACCATGCATGCTAGAATCATAAATCTTGCTTTCCTGGGTTGGAAATCTTCTGAATTTTCTATATTTAGTGCAGATTTGGTGAAAAAAGCTCAACTTTTTGAGTTATGCAAGTTTTCATAAAAGTGTGACTTGCAGGCTGGAAAGCCCATTTTTAAGCTTATCTGCGCCTGAAACGTCCGAAAAAGCAATCATTTAATAATGACAATAACTTTTGAACCATGCATGCTAGAATCATAATTCTTGCTTTCCTGGGTTGGAAATCTTCTGAATTTTCTATATTTAGTGCAGATTTGGTGAAAAAAGCTCAACTTTTTGAGTTATGCAAGTTTTCATAAAAGTGTGACTTGCAGGCTGGAAAGCCCATTTTTAAGCTTACCTGCGCCTGAAACGTCCGAAAAAGCAATCATTTAATAATGACAATAACTTTGGAACCATGCATGCTAGAATCATAATTCTTGCTTTTCTAGGTTGGAAATCTTCTGAATTTTCTATATTTAGTGCAGATTTGGTGAAAAAAGCTCAAGTTTTTGAGTTATGCAAGTTTTCATAAAAGTGTGACTTGCAGGCTGGAAAGCCCATTTTTGCACTTCTCTGAGCCTAAAACGTCCGAAAAAGCAATCATTTAATAATGACAATAACTTTTGAACCATGCATGCTAGAATCATAAATCTTGCTTTCCTGGGTTGGAAATCTTCTGAATTTTCTATATTTAGTGCAGATTTGGTGAAAAAAGCTCAACTTTTTGAGTTATGCAAGTTTTCATAAAAGTGTGACTTGCAGGCTGGAAAGCCCATTTTTAAGCTTATCTGCGCCTGAAACGTCCGAAAAAGCAATCATTTAATAATGACAATAACTTTTGAACCATGCATGCTAGAATCATAATTCTTGCTTTCCTGGGTTGGAAATCTTCTGAATTTTCTATATTTAGTGCAGATTTGGTGAAAAAAGCTCAACTTTTTGAGTTATGCAAGTTTTCATAAAAGTGTGACTTGCAGGCTGGAAAGCCCATTTTTAAGCTTATCTGCGCCTGAAACGTCCGAAAAAGCAATCATTTAATAATGACAATAACTTTGGAACCATGCATGCTAGAATCATAATTCTTGCTTTTCTAGGTTGGAAATCTTCTGAATTTTTTATATTTAGTGCAGATTTGGTGAAAAAAAGCTCAAGTTTTTGAGTTATGCAAGTTTTCATAAAAGTGTGACTTGCAGGCTGGAAAGCCCATTTTTGCACTTCTCTGAGCCTAAAACGTCCGAAAAAGCAATCATTTAATAATGACAATAACTTTTGAACCATGCATGCTAGAATCATAAATCTTGCTTTCCTGGGTTGGAAATCTTCTGAATTTTCTATATTTAGTGCAGATTTGGTGAAAAAAGCTCAACTTTTTGAGTTATGCAAGTTTTCATAAAAGTGTGACTTGCAGGCTGGAAAGCCCATTTTTGCACTTCTCTGAGCCTAAAACGTCCGAAAAAGCAATCATTTAATAATGACAATAACTTTTGAACCATGCATGCTAGAATCATAAATCTTGCTTTCCTGGGTTGGAAATCTTCTGAATTTTCTATATTTAGTGCAGATTTGGTGAAAAAAGCTCAAGTTTTTCAGGCGCAGATAAGCTTAAAAATGGGCTTTCCAGCCTGCAAGTCACACTTTTATGAAAACTTGCATAACTCAAAAAGTTGAGCTTTTTTCACCAAATCTGCACTAAATATAGAAAATTCAGAAGATTTCCAACCCAGGAAAGCAAGAATTATGATTCTAGCATGCATGGTTCAAAAGTTATTGTCATTATTAAATGATTGCTTTTTCGGACGTTTCAGGCGCAGATAAGCTTAAAAATGGGCTTTCCAGCCTGCAAGTCACACTTTTATGAAAACTTGCATAACTCAAAAAGTTGAGCTTTTTTCACCAAATCTGCACTAAATATAGAAAATTCAGAAGATTTCCAACCCAGGAAAGCAAGATTTATGATTCTAGCATGCATGGTTCAAAAGTTATTGTCATTATTAAATGATTGCTTTTTCGGACGTTTTAGGCTCAGAGAAGTGCAAAAATGGGCTTTCCAGCCTGCAAGTCACACTTTTATGAAAACTTGCATAACTCAAAAACTTGAGCTTTTTTCACCAAATCTGCACTAAATATAGAAAATTCAGAAGATTTCCAACCTAGAAAAGCAAGAATTATGATTCTAGCATGCATGGTTCCAAAGTTATTGTAATTATTAAATGATTGCTTTTTCGGACGTTTCAGGCGCAGATAAGCTTAAAAATGGGCTTTCCAGCCTGCAAGTCACACTTTTATGAAAACTTGCATAACTCAAAAAGTTGAGCTTTTTTCACCAAATCTGCACTAAATATAGAAAATTCAGAAGATTTCCAACCCAGGAAAGCAAGAATTATGATTCTAGCATGCATGGTTCAAAAGTTATTGTCATTATTAAATGATTGCTTTTTCGGACGTTTCAGGCGCAGATAAGCTTAAAAATGGGCTTTCCAGCCTGCAAGTCACACTTTTATGAAAACTTGCATAACTCAAAAACTTGAGCTTTTTTCACCAAATCTGCACTAAATATAGAAAATTCAGAAGATTTCCAACCCAGGAAAGCAAGATTTATGATTCTAGCATGCATGGTTCAAAAGTTATTGTCATTATTAAATGATTGCTTTTTCGGACGTTTTAGGCTCAGAGAAGTGCAAAAATGGGCTTTCCAGCCTGCAAGTCACACTTTTATGAAAACTTGCATAACTCAAAAACTTGAGCTTTTTTCACCAAATCTGCACTAAATATAGAAAATTCAGAAGATTTCCAACCTAGAAAAGCAAGAATTATGATTCTAGCATGCATGGTTCCAAAGTTATTGTCATTATTAAATGATTGCTTTTTCGGACGTTTCAGGCGCAGATAAGCTTAAAAATGGGCTTTCCAGCCTGCAAGTCACACTTTTATGAAAACTTGCATAACTCAAAAAGTTGAGCTTTTTTCACCAAATCTGCACTAAATATAGAAAATTCAGAAGATTTCCAACCCAGGAAAGCAAGAATTATGATTCTAGCATGCATGGTTCAAAAGTTATTGTCATTATTAAATGATTGCTTTTTCGGACGTTTCAGGCGCAGATAAGCTTAAAAATGGGCTTTCCAGCCTGCAAGTCACACTTTTATGAAAACTTGCATAACTCAAAAACTTGAGCTTTTTTCACCAAATCTGCACTAAATATAGAAAATTCAGAAGATTTCCAACCCAGGAAAGCAAGATTTATGATTCTAGCATGCATGGTTCAAAAGTTATTGTCATTATTAAATGATTGCTTTTTCGGACGTTTTAGGCTCAGAGAAGTGCAAAAATGGGCTTTCCAGCCTGCAAGTCACACTTTTATGAAAACTTGCATAACTCAAAAACTTGAGCTTTTTTCACCAAATCTGCACTAAATATAGAAAATTCAGAAGATTTCCAACCTAGAAAAGCAAGAATTATGATTCTAGCATGCATGGTTCCAAAGTTATTGTCATTATTAAATGATTGCTTTTTCGGACGTTTCAGGCGCAGATAAGCTTAAAAATGGGCTTTCCAGCCTGCAAGTCACACTTTTATGAAAACTTGCATAACTCAAAAAGTTGAGCTTTTTTCACCAAATCTGCACTAAATATAGAAAATTCAGAAGATTTCCAACCCAGGAAAGCAAGAATTATGATTCTAGCATGCATGGTTCAAAAGTTATTGTCATTATTAAATGATTGCTTTTTCGGACGTTTCAGGCGCAGATAAGCTTAAAAATGGGCTTTCCAGCCTGCAAGTCACACTTTTATGAAAACTTGCATAACTCAAAAAGTTGAGCTTTTTTCACCAAATCTGCACTAAATATAGAAAATTCAGAAGATTTCCAACCCAGGAAAGCAAGAATTATGATTCTAGCATGCATGGTTCAAAAGTTATTGTCATTATTAAATGATTGCTTTTTCGGACGTTTCAGGCGCAGATAAGCTTAAAAATGGGCTTTCCAGCCTGCAAGTCACACTTTTATGAAAACTTGCATAACTCAAAAAGTTGAGCTTTTTTCACCAAATCTGCACTAAATATAGAAAATTCAGAAGATTTCCAACCCAGGAAAGCAAGATTTATGATTCTAGCATGCATGGTTCAAAAGTTATTGTCATTATTAAATGATTGCTTTTTCGGACGTTTTAGGCTCAGAGAAGTGCAAAAATGGGCTTTCCAGCCTGCAAGTCACACTTTTATGAAAACTTGCATAACTCAAAAACTTGAGCTTTTTTCACCAAATCTGCACTAAATATAGAAAATTCAGAAGATTTCCAACCTAGAAAAGCAAGAATTATGATTCTAGCATGCATGGTTCCAAAGTTATTGTCATTATTAAATGATTGCTTTTTCGGACGTTTCAGGCGCAGATAAGCTTAAAAATGGGCTTTCCAGCCTGCAAGTCACACTTTTATGAAAACTTGCATAACTCAAAAAGTTGAGCTTTTTTCACCAAATCTGCACTAAATATAGAAAATTCAGAAGATTTCCAACCCAGGAAAGCAAGAATTATGATTCTAGCATGCATGGTTCAAAAGTTATTGTCATTATTAAATGATTGCTTTTTCGGACGTTTCAGGCGCAGATAAGCTTAAAAATGAGCTTTCCAGCCTGCAAGTCACACTTTTATGAAAACTTGCATAACTCAAAAAGTTGAGCTTTTTTCACCAAATCTGCACTAAATATAGAAAATTCAGAAGATTTCCAACCCAGGAAAGCAAGATTTATGATTCTAGCATGCATGGTTCAAAAGTTATTGTCATTATTAAATGATTGCTTTTTCGGACGTTTTAGGCTCAGAGAAGTGCAAAAATGGGCTTTCCAGCCTGCAAGTCACACTTTTATGAAAACTTGCATAACTCAAAAACTTGAGCTTTTTTCACCAAATCTGCACTAAATATAGAAAATTCAGAAGATTTCCAACCCAGGAAAGCAAGAATTATGATTCTAGCATGCATGGTTCCAAAGTTATTGTCATTATTAAATGATTGCTTTTTCGGACGTTTCAGGCGCAGATAAGCTTAAAAATGGGCTTTCCAGCCTGCAAGTCACACTTTTATGAAAACTTGCATAACTCAAAAAGTTGAGCTTTTTTCACCAAATCTGCACTAAATATAGAAAATTCAGAGGATTTCCAACCCAGGAAAGCAAGATTTATGATTCTAGCATGCATGGTTCAAAAGTTATTGTCATTATTAAATGATTGCTTTTTCGGACGTTTTAGGCTCAGAGAAGTGCAAAAATGGGCTTTCCAGCCTGCAAGTCACACTTTTATGAAAACTTGCATAACTCAAAAACTTGAGCTTTTTTCACCAAATCTGCACTAAATATAGAAAATTCAGAAGATTTCCAACCTAGAAAAGCAAGAATTATGATTCTAGCATGCATGGTTCCAAAGTTATTGTCATTATTAAATGATTGCTTTTTCGGACGTTTCAGGCGCAGATAAGCTTAAAAATGGGCTTTCCAGCCTGCAAGTCACACTTTTATGAAAACTTGCATAACTCAAAAAGTTGAGCTTTTTTCACCAAATCTGCACTAAATATAGAAAATTCAGAAGATTTCCAACCCAGGAAAGCAAGAATTATGATTCTAGCATGCATGGTTCAAAAGTTATTGTCATTATTAAATGATTGCTTTTTCGGACGTTTCAGGCGCAGATAAGCTTAAAAATGGGCTTTCCAGCCTGCAAGTCACACTTTTATGAAAACTTGCATAACTCAAAAAGTTGAGCTTTTTTCACCAAATCTGCACTAAATATAGAAAATTCAGAAGATTTCCAACCCAGGAAAGCAAGATTTATGATTCTAGCATGCATGGTTCAAAAGTTATTGTCATTATTAAATGATTGCTTTTTCGGACGTTTTAGGCTCAGAGAAGTGCAAAAATGGGCTTTCCAGCCTGCAAGTCACACTTTTATGAAAACTTGCATAACTCAAAAACTTGAGCTTTTTTCACCAAATCTGCACTAAATATAGAAAATTCAGAAGATTTCCAACCCAGGAAAGCAAGAATTATGATTCTAGCATGCATGGTTCCAAAGTTATTGTCATTATTAAATGATTGCTTTTTCGGACGTTTCAGGCGCAGATAAGCTTAAAAATGGGCTTTCCAGCCTGCAAGTCACACTTTTATGAAAACTTGCATAACTCAAAAAGTTGAGCTTTTTTCACCAAATCTGCACTAAATATAGAAAATTCAGAAGATTTCCAACCCAGGAAAGCAAGAATTATGATTCTAGCATGCATGGTTCAAAAGTTATTGTCATTATTAAATGATTGCTTTTTCGGACGTTTCAGGCGCAGATAAGCTTAAAAATGGGCTTTCCAGCCTGCAAGTCACACTTTTATGAAAACTTGCATAACTCAAAAAGTTGAGCTTTTTTCACCAAATCTGCACTAAATATAGAAAATTCAGAAGATTTCCAACCCAGGAAAGCAAGAATTATGATTCTAGCATGCATGGTTCAAAAGTTATTGTCATTATTAAATGATTGCTTTTTCGGACGTTTCAGGCGCAGATAAGCTTAAAAATGGGCTTTCCAGCCTGCAAGTCACACTTTTATGAAAACTTGCATAACTCAAAAAGTTGAGCTTTTTTCACCAAATCTGTACTAAATATAGAAAATTCAGAAGATTTCCAACCCAGGAAAGCAAGAATTATGATTCTAGCATGCATGGTTCAAAAGTTATTGTCATTATTAAATGATTGCTTTTTCGGACGTTTCAGGCGCAGATAAGCTTAAAAATGGGCTTTCCAGCCTGCAAGTCACACTTTTATGAAAACTTGCATAACTCAAAAAGTTGAGCTTTTTTCACCAAATCTGCACTAAATATAGAAAATTCAGAAGATTTAGGGTTAGGGTTAGGGTTAGGGTTAGGGTTAGGGTTAGGGTTAGGGTTAGGGTTAGGGTTAGGGTTAGGGTTAGGGTTAGGGTTAGGGTTAGGGTTAGGGTTAGGGTTAGGGTTAGGGTTAGGGTTAGGGTTAGGGTTAGGGTTAGGGTTAGGGTTAGGGTTAGGGTTAGGGTTAGGGTTAGGGTTAGGGTTAGGGTTAGGGTTAGGGTTAGGGTTAGGGTTAGGGTTAGGGTTAGGGTTAGGGTTAGGGTTAGGGTTAGGGTTAGGGTTAGGGTTAGGGTTAGGGTTAGGGTTAGGGTTAGGGTTAGGGTTAGGGTTAGGGTTAGGGTTAGGGTTAGGGTTAGGGTTAGGGTTAGGGTTAGGGTTAGGGTTAGGGTTAGGGTTAGGGTTAGGGTTAGGGTTAGGGTTAGGGTTAGGGTTAGGGTTAGGGTTAGGGTTAGGGTTAGGGTTAGGGTTAGGGTTAGGGTTAGGGTTAGGGTTAGGGTTAGGGTTAGGGTTAGGGTTAGGGTTAGGGTTAGGGTTAGGGTTAGGGTTAGGGTTAGGGTTAGGGTTAGGGTTAGGGTTAGGGTTAGGGTTAGGGTTAGGGTTAGGGTTAGGGTTAGGGTTAGGGTTAGGGTTAGGGTTAGGGTTAGGGTTAGGGTTAGGGTTAGGGTTAGGGTTAGGGTTAGGGTTAGGGTTAGGGTTAGGGTTAGGGTTAGGGTTAGGGTTAGGGTTAGGGTTAGGGTTAGGGTTAGGGTTAGGGTTAGGGTTAGGGTTAGGGTTAGGGTTAGGGTTAGGGTTAGGGTTAGGGTTAGGGTTAGGGTTAGGGTTAGGGTTAGGGTTAGGGTTAGGGTTAGGGTTAGGGTTAGGGTTAGGGTTAGGGTTAGGGTTAGGGTTAGGGTTAGGGTTAGGGTTAGGGTTAGGGTTAGGGTTAGGGTTAGGGTTAGGGTTAGGGTTAGGGTTAGGGTTAGGGTTAGGGTTAGGGTTAGGGTTAGGGTTAGGGTTAGGGTTAGGGTTAGGGTTAGGGTTAGGGTTAGGGTTAGGGTTAGGGTTAGGGTTAGGGTTAGGGTTAGGGTTAGGGTTAGGGTTAGGGTTAGGGTTAGGGTTAGGGTTAGGGTTAGGGTTAGGGTTAGGGTTAGGGTTAGGGTTAGGGTTAGGGTTAGGGTTAGGGTTAGGGTTAGGGTTAGGGTTAGGGTTAGGGTTAGGGTTAGGGTTAGGGTTAGGGTTAGGTTAGGAAGCAATCTTGATTTCTCAAGGTCCCCCCGAAAATTTTTGGGAGGTCCTTGGGAAACCAAGTCTCTGCACTGGCCATCATGGAAGCTGGAGCGTTTCTCACCTGCGTTCGTTTAGTCCATCTGGGAAAAGAGTGTTAAGTCTTTCTATCCAGTGTCTTTCTGCCCTGCGTCTTTCCTTTTGATTCCAATTGCTATTTGTTTGCAGGCCCCATATTTCTAAAGCCTGTAGTCCATGTTGAATGAAGTGGGCGACAAGATGTGTATTATTTTGTCTAATATTCCTAATGTTGTAAATGTGTTGTGCTAATCTACATCTGATAGAATTCCCCGTCTCCCCTACATATTTAATGTCACAGTGTTTACACTTTATGACATATATACAGTTTTCCGTAGTAGGTGTGATTGTTTGTTTAATTAGGTAGTTTGTGTTGGTGACGGTGTTCCTAACTGTGGTGGCCTTTTTGTAGAATGTGGGGCCCTGCGTTTGTGTTATGTTGATTTCTGGTAATTTACTTTTTACTAGGTAGTCTTTTAGGTTTTTGTTTCTTTTAAAGGCTGAGATGATTTTGTAATCTTGGATTATGTCTGTGTTCTGTAGTGTCTGGTTTACATTTTGTCTAATTTTTCTATTAGCATTTTGGCTAAATTCTGAGTACGTACTTATTAGAGGGATAATTTTTTGTGTGTCCCGTTGCCCTGTGGTTAAAAATGTTTTACGGACTTGCCTGAGGAACGATCTAGAGTATCCTCTCGGTCCCAGTGCCTTGAACAGGGTTTGGGTGGCCTTTTCAAAGTCCGTACGTTGCGAGCAGATTCTGTGGTACCTGAGCAACTGTGATTTTATTAACCCTCTGTAGGTGTGCTTTGGATGAAGGCTGTTTTTGTGTAAGAGTGCATGTGTGTCTGTGTCTTTAAAGAAGACCTTTGTGTCTAAAGTTTGTGTTTGGGTGAATGAGGGTCCCTTATAAGTAGTTGTGTCTAGAAAATCTATCTGGTGGTCATTTGTGGAGTGTTTGACCGTAATTGTACCATGGTGTGTGTTGAGGATTTCTATCCATTGTTGAAATTCCTCTTTGCTATGTGTCCACGTTCCCCAAATGTCATCTAAGTACCTAAAATAATTGGTGGGTAGTTTGTCGCATTTTTCAAAAGCTGTCTCCTCCCAATGTGCCATGTAGATGTTAGCATAGGCAGGTGCAAATTTTTTGCCCATGGCTGTACCACTGATCTGTAAGTAGAATTCCTTGTTGAATTCAAAGTCGTTCCTAGTGAGGTTAATTTCTAGGAGTTGTATTAGTTCTGTGTCTGGGCGTTTGTCGTCCGGGTATTTTTCCATCCAGCGCTTTACTGCTGTTAACCCTGCGACCGTGTTAATGTTTGTGTAGAGGCTATCTATGTCTATGGTAAATAAGATTGTTTCCTGCGTTATTTTAATCTGTTTTATTTTGTTTACAAAATCATATGTATCTTTAATGTAGCTATTATGTTTTGTGGATAGTGGAGTGAGGAAGTGGTCTATGTATTCCGCGATCCTGTAGGATTCGCTGCCACAGTCTGACACAATAGGTCTTCCTGTCGGCACTTCATACGGAATAGTCCACGTTAGTGGTGATTTGTGTATTTTAGGTAGCAGGTAAAATCTACGGGGTCTGGCTTCCTCTTCCCCTATTAGGTAGCGTTTTTGTTTTTTAGTTATATCTTCATTTTCTAGAAGTGTTTGTAGGATATCTTCTATTTTCTGGGCTGTTTCTGGGTATATTGGTTTTGTTAATTTCTTATAATGTGACGTATTGTTTAATTGTCTGTGTGCTTCATATATATATTGTGTTCTGTCTAGGATAACTATTGCACTACCCTTGTCCGCTGGTTTAATAACTATCTGTTTGTTGTTAGCTAATTGAAAGAGGGCTTCACATTCTCCTCTGCTAAGGTTATCTTTGTCTCTGTGAGACTGCGGGTTTAATGTGTTAATTAGGCTTTGGTTCTCCTCAATTACTTGTGTTATTATGTTAGGGATTTGGTTGTTTCTTGGTTCCCAATCAGATTTTGGTATGAAATGTTTTTGTTCCGAATCTTCTGACCTGTCAAAGAAGGCTGCTAATTTAAGCTTTCGGTGGAAATCTTGGATTTCTCCTCTTAGGATTTCCTTTTGTTTCTTACGAATATTTACCGTGGGGACAAACGATAAGCCTTTTTCTAGTAGACTAATCTGATTTTGTGTAGGTGTGAAGTTCTGAGCTAGTAGGATGATGTTCTTATACCCCTCCCTATTTGGGTTTGTGGGGGTGTTTAGTTTAAATTGTGTAGCCAGTGTTTTAACATCTTGTCTGCTGTCTCACCTGTCCAGTGGATCCCGTCTCCGGTGGTGTGGAAGTCCTGTTCTGGGAGTTTTGGTAGGCATGGCATGTTCCTGGAGATGTGGTCATTGATTTCCTCCAGGTTGAGTTTATGGGGGTCTTCTAGTTGCTGTGAGTAGTTGATCAGCGGTATCCAGATTTCAGCTGCTGGGAAGGTGGCCTTGGTGTTTTTCACCATCATCTGGAGTTGTTTCACAGCTGTCTTCTTAGGTTGTTGCTCCCTGTTGTTTATTCCAACCGACAGAATGACCCTCTGTACCTTGTCGTTTCGTGGAGTTTTTTCTAGAAGATGTGCCATGTGGTAAAACGTTGCTCCGGGGTAGCTGTCGATCTGGACGTCCTCTCTGGAGTAAGATTCTATCCTCGAGAGATTGGAATCTCCCAAGATTATATTTGGTTTGACCGCTGTAAGTGTCCATTGTTGAATTTTCCGGGGTGTTCTGGGATGTCTGTTTGGGTGAAAGGGGCTGTGGCTGGGGTTGGGTGTAGGGTTAGGGTTAGGGTTAGGGTTAGGGTTAGGGTTAGGGTTTGGGGTAGGGTTAAGGTTAGGTCTTGGGTCCGGGTCATCTCTGGAGACAGGATTGGAGGTTCGCGTGGGCCTCTGTGGTCTTTGTGGAAGTGGCTTGGGACCTTTGTTGTCCTGTCGTCCAGAGGTTTCTTCTCCCCTTCCATTTTCCCGTCTCGGTGGTGATCCCTGTGGTTCAGGGGGCCCCGTGGGACTCCCTGCCGTCCTCGTCCCCTTGGGCCCGGGTGTCTCCTTCGGCGAAGGTCCCCGAGGGGGACCGCAGGATCTGTCTAAAGGAGAGATAGTGTGGTTAAAATTATTTGAACTTACCTGGTCCTGGTCCTGAGTTGTTGTTCTTTGTGGTCTAGGGAGCCCCCTGGGACTTCCTGTTGTCCTCGTCCCTTCGCGTTCGTTTGTCTCCTTCAGTGAAGGCCACTGAAGGGGACTGTTGGGTGTTTCTCCAAGCGAAGGTCTCCGAGGGAGACCGCAGGATCTGTCCCTGCGTTTGTCTGTCTCACTCAGTGAAGTTCCCTGAAGGGGACTGTTGGGTGTCTCCCTCAGCGAAGGTCCCCGAGGGAGACCCCAGGATCTGTCTGGAGGAGAGATAGTGTGGTTAAAGTTGTTTATACTTACCTGGTCCTGGTTCCGCGTTGTTGTTGTTCTTCGTTGTTTAGGGAGCCCCCTGGGACTCCCTGTTGTCCTCGTCCCCTCGCGTCTGTTTGTCTCATTCAGTGAGGGCCACTGAAGGGGACTGAGGGATTCTTCTAAAGGAGAGATGGTGTCGTTAATATTTTCTGTACTTACCTGGTTCTGGTTCTGAGTTGTCATGGTGTTGATTTTTGGTTTTGTAGGTGGGGGTGGTGGCGAATCTGTTAGGGCTGCAAATCTGTTGGTGGTGTGAAAAGATGTCAAGGGGTCCTCCGATTGCAAGGTTGGAGTTGTGTCTCCTCCGTCTCCCAGACTCCAGATGACCGTTTCTTGTGCCCTTTGTACTGTGAGAGGATGCAACCGTCTCCCGAACTTTTTCTTCGCCCATCTAGTTGCCACCTCGAAGGCCTCGCGCCAGTTGGTTATTTGCATCGCTTCCAGTTTCCTGGCGAGATCCTCTAGGTTCTCAAGGTAGTGTTCCTCAAGGATTTGCATGCAAGTGTGCAGCCAGTTGACCGCATTCCCTTGTATTTTCATCAATGTGTCATCTGTGGGGGATGCTGGTCTGATTAGAGTGGCTAGTTCCTGCATTTTCCTCTGGAGGCTGGCTGGTGGTGATGCTTTGGCCCCCGATACTGTAGTATTCTGTAGGTGGTGTAGTGTTTGGATAATCCGAAAGAGAATTTTAGTGGTTTCCGTGAAGGTTGCCATACCTGTTTGGGGATTTGTCTAAAAGAGAATTGATGTGAGTAATATTGCAAATACTTACCCTTTACTTACCCTGGCACTCCAGGTGTTCCTGTTTCTTTGAGGAATAGGCAGCAGGAGGTTCCCTTTGCGTCCGCGAAAGGTTCTTGCTCTCTTCTGTCTTCCAAGTTAGTAAATTCACACGACGTTTCGGCTTATTTCTTAGCCTTCCTCAGGTGCGAAAAAGATTTTAACTCACTGTGTTTCTCTTATAAGTAGTACCAGTGAAGGTGTGGCTCACTGTTTTTGTGGGAGGCTGCTTACCTGGCATTCCCCTCCTTGTTTTTTTAGGGGCTGAGGCTTTTGTTCTTTTTGAGATAGCTTTAACGACCCCTTTACATAGTCGTTCTTCCGCCCTTATTTTTCTTCTTGGTGGCTTAATGGCTTTGACCTTTACCCCGGTGGGTGGAAAACTTAGGGTTAGGGTTAGGGTTAGGGTTAGGGTTAGGGTTAGGGTTAGGGTTAGGGTTAGGGTTAGGGTTAGGGTTAGGGTTAGGGTTAGGGTTAGGGTTAGGGTTAGGGTTAGGGTTAGGGTTAGGGTTAGGGTTAGGGTTAGGGTTAGGGTTAGGGTTAGGGTTAGGGTTAGGGTTAGGGTTAGGGTTAGGGTTAGGGTTAGGGTTAGGGTTAGGGTTAGGGTTAGGGTTAGGGTTAGGGTTAGGGTTAGGGTTAGGGTTAGGGTTAGGGTTAGGGTTAGGGTTAGGGTTAGGGTTAGGGTTAGGGTTAGGGTTAGGGTTAGGGTTAGGGTTAGGGTTAGGGTTAGGGTTAGGGTTAGGGTTAGGGTTAGGGTTAGGGTTAGGGTTAGGGTTAGGGTTAGGGTTAGGGTTAGGGTTAGGGTTAGGGTTAGGGTTAGGGTTAGGGTTAGGGTTAGGGTTAGGGTTAGGGTTAGGGTTAGGGTTAGGGTTAGGGTTAGGGTTAGGGTTAGGGTTAGGGTTAGGGTTAGGGTTAGGGTTAGGGTTAGGGTTAGGGTTAGGGTTAGGGTTAGGGTTAGGGTTAGGGTTAGGGTTAGGGTTAGGGTTAGGGTTAGGGTTAGGGTTAGGGTTAGGGTTAGGGTTAGGGTTAGGGTTAGGGTTAGGGTTAGGGTTAGGGTTAGGGTTAGGGTTAGGGTTAGGGTTAGGGTTAGGGTTAGGGTTAGGGTTAGGGTTAGGGTTAGGGTTAGGGTTAGGGTTAGGGTTAGGGTTAGGGTTAGGGTTAGGGTTAGGGTTAGGGTTAGGGTTAGGGTTAGGGTTAGGGTTAGGGTTAGGGTTAGGGTTAGGGTTAGGGTTAGGGTTAGGGTTAGGGTTAGGGTTAGGGTTAGGGTTAGGGTTAGGGTTAGGGTTAGGGTTAGGGTTAGGGTTAGGGTTAGGGTTAGGGTTAGGGTTAGGGTTAGGGTTAGGGTTAGGGTTAGGGTTAGGGTTAGGGTTAGGGTTAGGGTTAGGGTTAGGGTTAGGGTTAGGGTTAGGGTTAGGGTTAGGGTTAGGGTTAGGGTTAGGGTTAGGGTTAGGGTTAGGGTTAGGGTTAGGGTTAGGGTTAGGGTTAGGGTTAGGGTTAGGGTTAGGGTTAGGGTTAGGGTTAGGGTTAGGGTTAGGGTTAGGGTTAGGGTTAGGGTTAGGGTTAGGGTTAGGGTTAGGGTTAGGGTTAGGGTTAGGGTTAGGGTTAGGGTTAGGGTTAGGGTTAGGGTTAGGGTTAGGGTTAGGGTTAGGGTTAGGGTTAGGGTTAGGGTTAGGGTTAGGGTTAGGGTTAGGGTTAGGGTTAGGGTTAGGGTTAGGGTTAGGGTTAGGGTTAGGGTTAGGGTTAGGGTTAGGGTTAGGGTTAGGGTTAGGGTTAGGGTTAGGGTTAGGGTTAGGGTTAGGGTTAGGGTTAGGGTTAGGGTTAGGGTTAGGGTTAGGGTTAGGGTTAGGGTTAGGGTTAGGGTTAGGGTTAGGGTTAGGGTTAGGGTTAGGGTTAGGGTTAGGGTTAGGGTTAGGGTTAGGGTTAGGGTTAGGGTTAGGGTTAGGGTTAGGGTTAGGGTTAGGGTTAGGGTTAGGGTTAGGGTTAGGGTTAGGGTTAGGGTTAGGGTTAGGGTTAGGGTTAGGGTTAGGGTTAGGGTTAGGGTTAGGGTTAGGGTTAGGGTTAGGGTTAGGGTTAGGGTTAGGGTTAGGGTTAGGGTTAGGGTTAGGGTTAGGGTTAGGGTTAGGGTTAGGGTTAGGGTTAGGGTTAGGGTTAGGGTTAGGGTTAGGGTTAGGGTTAGGGTTAGGGTTAGGGTTAGGGTTAGGGTTAGGGTTAGGGTTAGGGTTAGGGTTAGGGTTAGGGTTAGGGTTAGGGTTAGGGTTAGGGTTAGGGTTAGGGTTAGGGTTAGGGTTAGGGTTAGGGTTAGGGTTAGGGTTAGGGTTAGGGTTAGGGTTAGGGTTAGGGTTAGGGTTAGGGTTAGGGTTAGGGTTAGGGTTAGGGTTAGGGTTAGGGTTAGGGTTAGGGTTAGGGTTAGGGTTAGGGTTAGGGTTAGGGTTAGGGTTAGGGTTAGGGTTAGGGTTAGGGTTAGGGTTAGGGTTAGGGTTAGGGTTAGGGTTAGGGTTAGGGTTAGGGTTAGGGTTAGGGTTAGGGTTAGGGTTAGGGTTAGGGTTAGGGTTAGGGTTAGGGTTAGGGTTAGGGTTAGGGTTAGGGTTAGGGTTAGGGTTAGGGTTAGGGTTAGGGTTAGGGTTAGGGTTAGGGTTAGGGTTAGGGTTAGGGTTAGGGTTAGGGTTAGGGTTAGGGTTAGGGTTAGGGTTAGGGTTAGGGTTAGGGTTAGGGTTAGGGTTAGGGTTAGGGTTAGGGTTAGGGTTAGGGTTAGGGTTAGGGTTAGGGTTAGGGTTAGGGTTAGGGTTAGGGTTAGGGTTAGGGTTAGGGTTAGGGTTAGGGTTAGGGTTAGGGTTAGGGTTAGGGTTAGGGTTAGGGTTAGGGTTAGGGTTAGGGTTAGGGTTAGGGTTAGGGTTAGGGTTAGGGTTAGGGTTAGGGTTAGGGTTAGGGTTAGGGTTAGGGTTAGGGTTAGGGTTAGGGTTAGGGTTAGGGTTAGGGTTAGGGTTAGGGTTAGGGTTAGGGTTAGGGTTAGGGTTAGGGTTAGGGTTAGGGTTAGGGTTAGGGTTAGGGTTAGGGTTAGGGTTAGGGTTAGGGTTAGGGTTAGGGTTAGGGTTAGGGTTAGGGTTAGGGTTAGGGTTAGGGTTAGGGTTAGGGTTAGGGTTAGGGTTAGGGTTAGGGTTAGGGTTAGGGTTAGGGTTAGGGTTAGGGTTAGGGTTAGGGTTAGGGTTAGGGTTAGGGTTAGGGTTAGGGTTAGGGTTAGGGTTAGGGTTAGGGTTAGGGTTAGGGTTAGGGTTAGGGTTAGGGTTAGGGTTAGGGTTAGGGTTAGGGTTAGGGTTAGGGTTAGGGTTAGGGTTAGGGTTAGGGTTAGGGTTAGGGTTAGGGTTAGGGTTAGGGTTAGGGTTAGGGTTAGGGTTAGGGTTAGGGTTAGGGTTAGGGTTAGGGTTAGGGTTAGGGTTAGGGTTAGGGTTAGGGTTAGGGTTAGGGTTAGGGTTAGGGTTAGGGTTAGGGTTAGGGTTAGGGTTAGGGTTAGGGTTAGGGTTAGGGTTAGGGTTAGGGTTAGGGTTAGGGTTAGGGTTAGGGTTAGGGTTAGGGTTAGGGTTAGGGTTAGGGTTAGGGTTAGGGTTAGGGTTAGGGTTAGGGTTAGGGTTAGGGTTAGGGTTAGGGTTAGGGTTAGGGTTAGGGTTAGGGTTAGGGTTAGGGTTAGGGTTAGGGTTAGGGTTAGGGTTAGGGTTAGGGTTAGGGTTAGGGTTAGGGTTAGGGTTAGGGTTAGGGTTAGGGTTAGGGTTAGGGTTAGGGTTAGGGTTAGGGTTAGGGTTAGGGTTAGGGTTAGGGTTAGGGTTAGGGTTAGGGTTAGGGTTAGGGTTAGGGTTAGGGTTAGGGTTAGGGTTAGGGTTAGGGTTAGGGTTAGGGTTAGGGTTAGGGTTAGGGTTAGGGTTAGGGTTAGGGTTAGGGTTAGGGTTAGGGTTAGGGTTAGGGTTAGGGTTAGGGTTAGGGTTAGGGTTAGGGTTAGGGTTAGGGTTAGGGTTAGGGTTAGGGTTAGGGTTAGGGTTAGGGTTAGGGTTAGGGTTAGGGTTAGGGTTAGGGTTAGGGTTAGGGTTAGGGTTAGGGTTAGGGTTAGGGTTAGGGTTAGGGTTAGGGTTAGGGTTAGGGTTAGGGTTAGGGTTAGGGTTAGGGTTAGGGTTAGGGTTAGGGTTAGGGTTAGGGTTAGGGTTAGGGTTAGGGTTAGGGTTAGGGTTAGGGTTAGGGTTAGGGTTAGGGTTAGGGTTAGGGTTAGGGTTAGGGTTAGGGTTAGGGTTAGGGTTAGGGTTAGGGTTAGGGTTAGGGTTAGG